>NW_020272220.1:823819-903538 GCF_003268045.1 Sipha flava
ATTATATGGAAAACAATATTGTTAACTTAAAATAATTTTTTATGTATTCTGTACTCATCCTGATACGTATAAAGTAATTTTCATTTTTTTTTTTTTTTTTTTGTGTATTTTTGTATTTTAGTGATTAACTATCATTAAATATTGTACATTATATATAAAAACTATTTAATGGTACACTACATTACTATAATAAACATTAAACACCTATAACTATATAAGTAACTATTGATAATAATGATTATAATTGAGTCTTCATAGATATTATTAGAATATAAAATATCGACCAAAAAATAACATTTTTTGAAAATATCTTTTTTTTTATCTAGATAAAAATGAAATTATCTTTTATCTTTATCTAGATAAATTTTGCATTATCTATTCCCAACACTGCTTTCACGTTATTTCAAAACAGCTTTAAATTATTTTTCAAGTTAAATAAATATGAGTCCAAAGAACATTTTTTAAATCATTATATAATGCTTAAGGATGGAGGCGGGTCAAATTCAAAGTATCGTAAAGGAGATACAACAAAATTTTAGTTAAAATTTTTTTTTTCCTAAACATAAACTAATATTCATAATGAAAGTCGAAAACCAAAGTGATTCGCGATGTACTGAAAATGTATACCATGTGTATAAAATAAACAGATATACGTTGTCCACTATTAAACATTTAATTCCTTTTTGAAGATATTGTAAAAAAAAAAAAAAGTACTTTGTACATAATAGAATTCTATAGGACCTTTTGATCCATTTTGTGAAAAAATATTAGCCCAAGAGTAAAGAGGAACATCATTTTGATCATACACTTATTTCTATGAAAGTAAATTGTAAATAGTAAATAGTATATAATTTTACTTAAGTCCGTGTCACCTCAAGTTAATGCCCCAGTACTCGACTTCATAACGCTCCTATATAATTTACAATTTGGTAGATACATTTTAGTCGCTTATAATATAGGCGTACACCTTTCGCTAATTTCTAGAATATTGACCGATATCGTCAATGACATATATATTTTTTATGAATTTCTTATGGTTCATTCGATGAGCTATAATTATGTAATGAAACATTATCGTTTTAGATGACAACATAAAAACGAATACATATAGCTCACAAACAGCACAAATATCTAATATTACAGTTACAGTTTGGGTGGTTATTGAAAGTTAGTTATTGACGTAGTGCACAATATTGTATAATAACCTAAAAATATATCAACAGCTGTATTTAAATATTTTGAAACAAAATAATAAAAAGTATTTTTTTGCTTTATTTTAAAGGAATTCACATAATTCAATTAGACGTTAATTAATTATCAAAAAGAAAGTTTAATTTTCCAGTAAAATTTAATTAGATTTTAATCCATCTAATACTATTGCAAACTAAAAAAATTTTAATGCAAAGTCATAAGTTTCTAATATGTAGACAATTGTAGACAATTTTTAGTTTCTTTAACTTATTGATAAATAAGAATATACATTGCCATGATGATTTCATAAATATAGTTATTGTATGTAAAATAACAAATCTCTTATTTCAATTGTAGTTTCAAAAAATACATTGTGTCTATACTTTATGTAACTGGAAAATAAAACTTTTGATAAGTTCATTAATTTAAAGTGATATTTTTCGGTATGCTCAGGGTTGAAAGTGTCATTTTATGACAAATGTCGAACGACCCATAAATCAAGAACCTAATGGTGGTTAATGAAGTTCAAGAAAGCTATTTTATATTAACTTTAACGGTTTGTTGAAGAGGTAGAATATAATTTATAACCATTATACACATTTTAATTACATTGTAAAGCGTTATATCTGCATATAAGTTATTACGAAAACATAATGTACTTTAAGGAATTAATCAAACGCCAAAATGGTTATTCTCGTAATAATCGAGTTTTTGGCGTAATTGTTTTACCTGTATCAAGACTGCAAGACGGCTGTATTTGACCCCCATTGAAGTAAAAATCGACATGGCCCACAGGCTCTCTCAATCCCAAAAATGACGTTGATGTGTGTAAAACCACTACAAACTGACCGCTCTTGATATCTACTCTTTCATTTTTCTGACTGGCTTTGAAATTAGGTTGCGCTGGATCAAGGGCTAAAGAAAAAATCCAAGTAACAAGTTATATGGAAATTAATCATTTTAACTCACAGAAAATAATTCAAGTGTTTAATTTTTGAATAAATGACTGGCGTATTAACTAAACAACTTAAGGTTTTATTTAACTTTCTTAACAGTAAAAATGTCTTCGTAGTGTATTATTAGCAATCGTATAGTTAAAAAATACATCAACTTTAAATTAAACCGTGCTCTTTCTCTGGAGTGTTATAAATAGCTGAACAATGTTTTATTATTTTTGTACTTCATATAAATAATACAAAATTTAAAATTAAAATAAAAAAAATCTTCAAAGTAATCAAACAAATAAGGGCATTGATGTTCTACGTCATAAATAAAAAGGTACGCATTTCTGTTAAAAACCTTTATTATTTTGATCGTAAAATTAAAAATAAAAATATTCTAAGAGTGTCGTTTCTTATTTCTTGATTAAAAAAATCAAATTTCAAATAAAAACTAAGCAACAGTTTTTTTTTTCATTATACTATTACATTACAATGTCATAACAACTGTTTAAAGAATTTAAAAAAATATCTTATTCCACTCCAGTTTTAATTAACCACATTTAATATTATATCTCTAACACAATTTAATAATGAGTTTCATAAGACTCTGTTTTCACAGTTGTATTATATATCTATTATATATATTACAAAGTTTATTTACTATCATAATATTGTTATTGTTAAAAATATAAACTACACGTAAACTTATTAATTTTGATAATTCACTGGTAATAAATATTATGTAGGCATGTGTATAATTTAACATAGATTCAGTCACCAAACCAGGCATATAAATTGTGATTATTTCTCTGATGAGAATCTGAAGGAAATATTATGAAAATAAAATAACCCTTAAGCTAAAAATCTTCCGGGAGTGTTTCATAGTGATACCTCGATTTTATGTACATTCATACGAATACATAGCGAAAATGGTTTTTATAAAAATGTCCGACTTTCAACGCTTCGTAAGCTTGTATGCCTATATATAAATATCTTGATCATAGCGTTAAAGTAATAAATTAATAGAATTGAGAGCTTATATATATGTAATAATAAAATAGTATTGGATAAAAGAAAATGCTCATCCTCTTATAAATTTATGTTGAACTTAAAGGATTTTTTTTTTAATAATATTTCTCATGTACTGTATGTTTAAACTTATAAATAGGTTTGGTACATAGGTATTTTAAAACTATAGTCAGTACGAAAACATATTTGTTAAAAGGTTCGTTTATAATATTATTATTAAGTGAACATTTTCATTATTTGTTTATTTTTAGATATCAAATGAAAAACTACTTTTCTAATTCAATAACAAATTTGCAAACGCTACAGAGTAAGTATACGATATTACATAATATTATTGTACATCATGCGTATACACGAATCTCTTTAATTAAAACCATATAACGTATTTGAATAAACACATATATGAAAGCTATCTGGGAAAATATACAGCATTATATAAACATAATTTATAATACACCCATGTGTGTGTAAACATTTTATCTTTATTGCGATATTGGCACAAACATCCATTTACAGATAGGTTGGAGAATTCGGTACGAAATCAAAAAGTTTTTAGTATCGAACTAGAAATAATAATGTCTAAACCGATTACATTACGCATAAAAAAGAAAGAAAAATCGCGCATAGTCGTAAAAAAACACAATTTAAAAAAATAAAAACGACCCAATAAAATATGACAAAATTAAAAACCATAAAAGACAGTTTGACGAGAGAAAAAAATAATAATGATGAAATTCCCTTCGAGGAATAAAAAACTGAATGACAACGGGAACGAGGCGAAACCATCATCGACGTATGAGAAATAGATTTGTAAGAAATACTATGACGTGCACGTTTTATAATATTTTAACTAGGGTTCGGGACTTATTGCACATAAATTGTAGAAATGCATGCATATATGCTCTTAAAATAACCGAAATATGTGTAAAATTTGCAACATATTATTTTTACTATAGCAATTACATTTTTTATTTGGCTTATTGAATTTTAAATAAATAGATTTTTTTTATTTAAGTTATTTTTTGACATTTGATAGCAATAAATCTATAAATCTAAAACTATAATATTACTCTGTATGATCAAATTTATTTTCTTTGTCTTCTTCTATAACGATGAAAAAAGGTTTAATATGATAAAAAATGTAAAAGAAAAAGTGGTTAACCTATAGAATGAATGTACTTCAGATAGATCATAAAAAATATTAAATATGCTTCACGGTCATTATTAAAGAATATAAAAATGCAACAAGTTCCAAATCCTAATTATACTTATACTCCCGTAGACCACATTGCCTGGTACGATATGATTTTTTTCTTTTTTCGATAATTTATTTACGGTTAGGAAAAACTAGAACCCGAACGCCTTAGAAGAAGTTCCGTCGAAAGATGACGCGAATGTGCCGACGGAAATGACGCGGGACTGCCGTAAATCAGTGGTGACCGGCTGAAACGGTCCAACCCAGCGATATTCAACCTGCGGTCCTCCAACGATTTATAACATATCTGGCTCAAACAGAATTCATTGAATTGATAATTAAATATAAATTTCAAAATTTATATTATAAACATAAAATAGGTATAAAAAATAATCAAAGTGTGTAGCAAATTCAAAAATGAAATATGCAAATAATATGTACATAAACCGGCTTACTGAAAACTTGTTAAGAGTAGGATGCAGCAACTACAAACCAGATATAACCAAAATAGTGAAAAAATGATCTCAATATAAATATTCAGACTGATTTGAAATAAATATTTAATTTAATTTTCTTGTAAGTACATTTTCAAACGTTATATAATATATACGATATGTACATTTATTTTTATTTTCTTAATTTTTTTTTTATTTCCATTTCGTTCATTTCGACTCGCGGCCCGTGAAATATTTTAAAATATTTTATGTGGCTCAAATGAAAAAAAAAAGGTTGAATATGATGATTCCAACATAACCCTTTCGTTGTGCCCTCCGTTACGTGTACGGCGGGTAACAATTCGTAATGGAATAGCGATGACGACGCGGTCAGCCAGCAATCACGTTGGTGCTCAGTTCGTAGTCGAAACGGTCGCGCGGTGTTTCGATTTCTGCGGTCGGACAAGCACAACCATCAACCGGTGCCCACCTCCGGGAATAATGGAGGAAACGTTATTTTTGACCCGCAGCTTACGGTCGCCGTCATCGCGGTTACCGTTTGGCGTTTCGGTGACCGTACGAACGATTCGCTAAAGGTCAATTTACACTAGCGGTCTCGGTTCAATCCGGTCGCGATCAAATCACGGTCAAAAGCAATCAGATAAATCAGTTTGCTTGTTGCTACCAAGTGCTGTTTTCGATTTCATCGAATCCTATTGTGATGGCATTTTCAAAGCGTAATTCGATGAATATTGAGTTGATTCTTAACGAAGAAGAAGAAACGAGACCAAGTAAACGAAATAGACGATTTCGAGTTCAACCACTGGTAACCGTTTTTACCCGTCAGGTGGTATGATCAGACACCGTTGCTGATCGCGTGCAAATGTGAGGAACGTGATGTTCGAAAACCGAACGCTCGACGTTTTCGGCGCGTATTTTCGTTCGTAGCGATATCACTTGCCTGACGCGGCGCGTACAATAGGCAAAAGTTCGACACCGCCGTGTAGAAGGCCCACGTAGATTACGTATTTTGCGCTCGAGATTTCAAGACTCGCAAGCGAACGTGCGAGGTTTTATACGATTATATTTGATGGTCTTGTAACGGAGACCTTGGATTTATTTTTCTGTTAAAAAATTATGGAATAGTTACAAAATGCTCTCAAAGAGTGTTAAGTAGGAAACCGAAGAAAATATCAAAATATTTATATGAAAACATCGTGATGATAATTTCAAAGACGTTCAAATATGAAACGTTATATAATTTCATTCAAACCGAGTATAACACAACTTTATAATCGCAAAGATCGATTCATACATTATTCATACGATTATAAATATAATTGAGTGAACAAACATGATACTTTATGTTACTTTTCTTTTTGTTTGGTATCTTTTAATGAGTTTTAAAAATCTTCTAACACTTTTATCGCTTTAGATATATTATGTGAAAATGTATATTTATTTGTAAATTACGGGATTGAAATGGTACAAAAACTAATGAAAAAATTTAATTTTCATTTGCATGGTATTTATTTTGGTGACACGTAAATATCCACAAAATATCCCGCATAAATATTAATTCAAAATTTAAACACTTTTATAGAAGTTACACAGTTACATTTATAAAATACAAAAAAATAATTAAAACATTTCTAAAAAAAAAAGATATGTTTTTCGTCAAAAATTATTATACATATTATCATACTAAGTTATATGCTATTGATATTAAATATTCATTGTTATAAGTTTTATCAGATCCTCCAGATTCATTAGTTATCATTATTATTATTACATTCCACATATATTAACAGCAAAATACAAGAGATATTTTGCTTATAGTTTTAATAGCTTCAATTAATATTATCTTGCTCGACGTTAACACCTGCTAAATACCACTTGACTAATTGGCCACTTGATGATAATTACAAGCCTCCATCAGGTTAAATTAAAATTATAGAACATATTGATATTAAGTAAACATTATGATATTTGCGTTATATATATACGTATAATAAATTAATTTATATTTTAGACATATCGATGTATGAGTACAAAATACCAGTAAATTATCATATCAAAATTAAATTTTTTATTGATTTAAGATTTACAGTGATTCTAGTAATGAATATTTTAACAGTATTTTGTTTGATGCCATCTGAAAAGACTTTCTCAGGTTATTAAAAGTGAAGAAATATTAAAAAAAATGTAAAAATTGGTAAAGATTTTGCAGACATAATTTTTTTGATTTTGACAAACACTCACTATTTTTTATAAATTAGTAATTTCTGTCCTCTATTACTTGAAAATTTAAATTTTATAAGAATATAATTGTAGACTAATAGAAAATTATCTAACGTTATACTCATATAAAATAAACATCTCACTAAAATATTATGATATTAATATTAAATAATATGATTGTAGTTTCTAGTATTACGTTATATAATATTAGTACACTCGCTCATATCAGTTTTAATAGCCGTTAATTAGGTATTCTGTTTGATGATACACTTTGATGTTTTCAAAAAAAATACTGATGATATAGTAATCGAAATCAATAACGTAAAAGGCCAACAATTTTATAATTAAATTTAATATCAATTAATCATAGTGATAAAAATTAAAAATTTATATTTAAGGTAGGTACTTTTTTAAAAATATTGGAGAAACCGTTTTAAATATAAATATAATATAATGGGTGGGTGTTATGGGAAAGTGTATGAATTATCGTTTTTGAGCACTAGTGTACAAATGAATCGTCAGCTACTCTAGCTTAAGTTTTCGAAAAATCTGTACATTAAATTATGCACACAAGAAAAATACAATCTGTATTTTATTTTTTGATTTCATACAATAAATACTGCGTTCCATTAAGAAAACTTATGTAAGGAATACAATGTTATACATTTTCTTTACTCATAATCTCTATAAAATGCAAAAAGTCGTATAAAGTAATGACGATTAATAAATAATTATATAAACATGTTTGTCAAACAAAAAAAATTCAAAATAAAATTCAAACATACTGGTAAATTAAATATAAAAATATAGTACAATTCACATTGTTTGTATTATATATATACGAATAAATATTATTATATTATTAATAGGTTAACCTAATATTAATAATTATTTCGACAATTTTTTTTAAATTATAAAAATTGTAGATTAGGAAACTCGATAGTACTACGCAAAAGCTTAAAATATAGTGAAATGAAAAGGAAATCACATGGTTTCCTTCGTTTAAATTTTATAGGAGAGCATTAATAATTGAACGAAAAACGAAACATGCGTGGTTATGATAAGTTATAATCTGTACACTTTGTTTTGCCAGATGATTTATTATACGAGTATTTTTCAACTGAATAATTTGCATGTAAATTGAATACAAAAAATATTTAGAACTTGCTGTGCCGTGAACCGATTATAACCGACACTTATTGGATAAAATCCATACTACGTAATCACATCTAAATATTTCACAAATGTTCTCGAGTACCAGTCGACTGATGACATAAATTTAAATTCGATACCGCGTTCTCATGCAATCGTGTACACTAATCGAATTTTACGAGATTATTTTTTACTCGGAATGAAATCGTCGTCCTATAATACATAACGACAAATGATTAAAACGACCGCGAATTAAAACATACCAAACGCATGGGAAAGCATAGTGAGAACTATTTATTTTTATAGCAGTATACGTGATTCTGACAGCATGGGAAATGGAAGGAGTTGCGCGATAGTTATTAAATATTACACAGATAAATGCTTAACTACATACAAATTATAATTTTTGAAGGTTTAATGCATAATATGTTTTACGAACAAAATTGTAATCTTAAACACCCGTTGATAATTAATATGGTTTATTTTGAAAAATAATATATAAAGATTATGACTATTCTATTTTTTTATACACCATTGATTCATCCAACCAAGTTTAAATTTAGAACAATTAACTTGCACTAAGGCAGTTTTAATAACCATTTCAGATCGAGAGGAATTTTTATGTTTGTAAAATATAAATATGATTTACGAGTATAGTATATTAAAGGACCTATTTTTTTTATTATTTACTTCTTTCTAAAACTTTTTAATGTGGAAATATTATTATGTTTCACTATTTTGACGATATGAGTTACATTAAAACGCGTAAGGGAGTTATTGAATATTCTCCGGATCAACATATATAAATATATATACATTATATACGAAGGAAACTTCTAAGATTCTAAGTTAATTTCAAACTATCAACATAATAATAATATTATAAACAACTAATGTTTAGTTATAAAATACTGCGTTGCAACAAGAGAATAATCTCATAAATTATGCAGGCAATAATTTGATTTGAGAGTGAAAATCGAGAAGGATTGACGGAAAACGTTAAGCACCGAAAAAAACGTGACAAATGTTAAAATTTAATTTTACACTACTCGAATAACACCCCTCGTGTTCATTAAAAAACCGATATTTTCGGAATTACCGTACGCATGCACTCAGGTATTAGAAAATACGTTAATAATTAATGTCTTCAGCTTATAATATATACATATTGTAAATTTGCATAACAATGGAGACGCCTACCCACAGCCTAAATACAAAATCGTTTAACTTGTCTTTATCGAACATTTTAGCACACCCGCTGTAAGCGTATCTATACATATATGATCGTAAATCATGAAAAAAGTCGTTTAAACTGTCGAGAATGGTGGTTTTATTTTTGTTATTTAATTTTAGAAAATTACATAACCATGTATATTGTTCGACTCAAATAAAAGTGTCTACTCCGAACAAAAGGATGCGTCGGAAGTCAGTAAATTGGGTGAAAATCATAACCGTATTACAGCCACCACCGAGAGACGTCTGTGCCACGTTGAACAGGTAGTCCCTGTAAACGGTTACGTGTACGTATGTGATTTTTTTTTCCTCAGTGAAAAACCTATGGTGAGAAACTGCAGAATCCGCT
This sequence comes from Sipha flava, assembly GCF_003268045.1. Lineage (NCBI taxonomy): Eukaryota > Metazoa > Arthropoda > Insecta > Hemiptera > Aphididae > Sipha > Sipha flava. The sequence goes on from NW_020272220.1 coordinate 833,585, forward strand.
CGCTCATACGTCAGGGATGTACAGAACTCATTTTTTTTCATTGTTTTGTTCTTTTTTTAAAAAAGTTTCAACATGCAAACATATGCGTTATTATGGACGCGTAGAGTTCTATCATCGTTAAAGAATTTAGTTATTGGCGTGGAACATCAACTGTCAATTAACTCTTACATGTTTTTTTTCTTTTTTTTGACTTGAAAATGTTGTTAGGTTGTTAGAGTGTGAGGAATGAAAAATGCACTTCTTCACGTTTTCATGTACATTAGTGTATATAGGTGCTCGTATTGCTCATATATGCTACGACTAAATGAATTCGGTCGGAAGGTTTATTTTTTCATTACATTTTTTTTTTATTACCCACTAATTTATTAACAAAACAATCGCCCCCGTATTATATTACACTGTAAAACGAAAAAAAAAAGAAACATGTAAACTCTACACCAAGGCCATGACAAAACCACTTGTGCACATTGTGAATATGACATGGGTTACTGATTTATTTGGTGAATGTCAAGCTAAATAATACTCTACGAAAAAAAAAAAACGATACGTTAAGCTCAAACAAAATTTTACTACAAAAGTAATTGAATACATTATTGAAAACATTTACACGGACTACAAAGTCAAAATTTCATGGTACAATCTTAACATAAGCTATGGGTGGTATAAGGTCCTTTCTTTCCAATTCTGAAGACTATTGTTTATTTTAACGAGGTTTCAAGGACCCAACTTCGGTGTATTATATATATATCATAATGCTAGGGATCAGGATTACCTTATTCAAGTAAATATTATGAATCTCTTATAAAATATAATTAAGTAGTTCCTTGAAATATTATTAACATATTATTTAAACAAGTGGTTCCCAAACAGATAGGTGCGCTTCCCTAGAGAGACGTGAGCACTTATTGGGGGAGGCATAAGGCAAATATTTATATTGTATATTACACTAACATATATTAATTTTTAGATTAACCGTAATTTGTTTTTATTAAAATAATAAAAATATTTTGTTTTATTTATTCATGGGAGGCACGATTAAATTGATTTTGTTTTGAGAATGTGTAAGCCAAACAGTTTGGGAACCATTGATATTGATAAAAATAATCTCGCACATCGCGCATATATTACAATTGAAAACGAGCCAAAATAAATTGCAGATCAACGTTTAGTTGAGAATGCAATAATAGATAGTATCGATAAAAATAAAGGTACCATATTTTTTATAAATGTGCTCAGAGACACCGGAAAAAATCATCTAACTAATCTTTTGCTCGCGAAAATTCATTCACACAAAAAGGTAGCTTTAACCGTTGCATCTTTAGGGATTGCTGCCATGCTCCTCAATGATAGATGGACAGCACATTCTACCTTCAAGTTACTTCTTTATATCAAACCTCAAGAAGAATCGGTTTGCTCCATTAGAAAAATTAATGTTATTACAATGGTGATTCAAAAAGCAGTAATTCTTTTTTGGGATGGATAAACGTTTATTCAGTTTTAAAAAATTTATCGTTAAAAAATATTGAGTGGTTGTGTAAAAAAGTCATAATAATATCTACAAATTTAATTGTCGATGAATTAAATAAAAATATTTTTGACTAGAGATCCTTAATCTGGAGTTCGCAACCCCCTTATAGATCGCCAATATATTAAATAACTAGTGGAGGTGTTTTTATAAATATCATCATAATAATAATTATTAAAAATTACAATTCATAAAAGCTTAAAATTTTCAATAAAAAAATTATATAAATTATATTAATTTATCATAACTTTTTAATATTATAATAAAAGGGTCACTCAAAATCTTGGTGACACTAAAGGGGTCCTTGACCTCAAAAAGATTGAGAACCGCTGATTTAGACAAATATCAGTCTGAATGCAAAAGAAATACTCAAGAGTTTTTAAACAGTTTGAATCCAACAGGTGTTCTGCCTCACTAATTAGTTATAAAAATTGGTGCTACGATTATACTACTAAAAAATTTAGATCCTCCCAAGTTTTTTAATGTAATGAGATTTCAAGTAATAGGCTTTAAAAATAAAATAATAGAAAGCTTCTATTAGAAACCAAAATATTGATAGGCATTGCTGTTGGTGAGCGTGTACTTATCCCAAGAATTCCCATGATTTCAATGGATCTACTCTTTCAATTCAAACGTTTACAGTACCCAGTAAAAATGTATTTTGCGATGACCATCAATAAAGCACAAGGGCAATATTTCAAATGCGTCGGCATAGATTTACGCAATAATTGTTTCGATCGTTGGACAACAACTATATGTCGCCTAATTAAGGGTCGATGAAAATAATGTACAATTTATTCTATTACCCAATAATATATTATATATATTATATAGGTTCTATTATCATATATTTTGTAAAAAAAATTTATTATTATTTTCCAAATACTAATTTCACGGACGGAAAAATAAATATATTTAAAAAAAATAGAACAAAATAATACAAATAAATTAAAATACCAAAAGACAAAAAAAAAATTAAACTTAAATTTTTAACTGTAAAATTAGTTAAATTAATCAGATATGATAAAATTTCTTTCAAAACTGTTCACGAGCAGAGGTAATCCAGCTAGTATGATAATATGTTCAATTTCTATATAAAATATATTTTAGCAACAAGCAAAATATTGTATTGTATTTATCTTATTTTTACGTTTTATATTTTTGGATCAATTTTATCATGGATGTATTTGATTTTTTGAACATCAAATCAAAAACATTTCGAATTAAATATTAAGAAACTGCAAACCCTTGGAACATGATTGAGTCCCAATAAATGTATTTTATACATATATTCAGAGTCTATTTTAATTTCCTTGAATGTTATTATCAAATAAATGTCGAAAAATGTCAGGCTACGTTTTCACCAATCGATTTTTAAACATATAAGACATAGAATATTCATTAATATTCTACAAATAAAAAATCATAAAGTATTATAATTAATATATTCATGAAGTAATTTAATATCGGTTTATTTTGTTATTGCTATTTGCAATATTCTATGAATGTATAACGGTTTTTAACAAAAAAAAAAATTCATTAAATGATGAAAATTATATGACAATATAATCAGCGAAATAATCGTATAAGCAACAGAAAATATGTATTTAACATAAAATTTAATATTTTTTACATTTATTTTAAATTTTTTAATTTTTTATAACTGATCCCTACTTTATTTTTACACGAGAATCTTTTGAATTGTATGAAATTATATTAGTATGATATATATATATATATACAACCTTACAGAAATTTATTTATTGTAAATTTAATTACCGATACCAATATGGTTTTTATTTTTATTTTTGTCATCGTCGTGAAAAAATTGTAGTATTATCTCATCATCACTACCACCATCGCGTTTGACTATACTATACCGACGGTGGTGGTCCTGCTATAGACGCCTTCAACAGACTATTTATTTGAAGTTCCTGTGTGAATCGACCCGTATATTTTCCTTTGGTCTGAACGCTCTCACATTCCGGTTGACTCATCTTTAACAAGGTTTTTTTTTTTTTATTCGCCTTTTACACGTTGTTTGTTCTCAAGAGATCGCAATTTATAACGACGCTCACCGACGGCAATACACCGACTGCGATGGAGGCATCGGTGGTGAAACCGACAACGAAGTCCTAGCGGGTATATATATATATATATATATATATATATAACACTACATACTTACTCGATTTTAGCGAGCGCATCAACTTATATAATATAGTACTGTAGCAACTGCACCGACGGCGGATGATAGAGACAACGGTGGTGTATTGTAATTAAATCGTCTTTCGATGTCATTAAGAGACTCCGTATATACCGCCCAAAACGATATTTACGGGAAAATACGAGATGTGACTCTAATTTTACGGACTTTCGCTTTGCCACCAATTTCACCTTTGAGTCAAAGGAATATCACCACGTTACCGAACTTGTCGAGCCGTCTTTCCCGATTCTTTGACATTTCAACTACGACGCTGTGGCGAGGGTAGAGCAAATCATTTTTAAACGCGCCCTTAATATATACATAGATACATATATGTATTTGTATGTGAGACAAAACTTACGGTTGACAAATAATTGCTTCATTTTGATCATTCAACTACTGATATTGATTGACTGTTAAATATGAACAGAAAATAATTTAAACACTATTAGATCTATATAGTTTACTACTATAAACATTTTACAATTCTTCTATCGGTTATCATACTGTCATTTTAGGAATCACCGAGGGAAACGCTTTTAAAAAACACTAAAAATGTAATTATTTATTTATCTAGTTTTGTTGACCAAACAAAAGTATACTCAACACGAATAATATTTAGAAGGTTTTATAGATATAAGCAGTAAAAAAGCCCACTAAAATTATATTGCTAAACGAATTAATATCAAGCTATCGAAGCAAACTTAATATCAAAAACATAAATTACGAAAAATTTTTTTATTATTTTTGTTAATTAATCATTCGGTTAAATATTCTGTCAAAAATTTAATAACTTTATGCTCATTATAATAAAATATTACCTTGATATTTACATTATCTAATATTTTATACATGAAAAATACGAGAATTAATAACTTATTCAATTTTTCATTTCTAAACATAAATACTAGCGCAATTCATTACCAATAATATTTCAAAACTTTACCTAGAATTTTTTTTTTTACATATGATTCATTTTCATTTTCAAAAATAATCAAATCTCGTTTCAGGTATAAAATAGCTACTGCATGACTAAAGACCATAGTTAATTTTATTTTTATTTTTCAGTATAAAAAACTCGAGTACTATTAACTTATTTTAGCTCTGTGATAAATTAACTATTCAAACGTCACACGTTGAGTGAATATTTTCTTTTTACTGTTCTATTTGTTAAATGTAACTACGAGTATATTAACTATATTAACATGAGATATTTACAAAAATGGTGAAATTATAACTAACATAGCGTTAAAATTCGTATGAGCGGTCGCCATTACACGTGTATTAAACTACATGGGTACCCGTGTTTATACTCAAGACGGGATTAAGGCTCATATAATGTATATAAAGTAAACTATTGAAGACTGAAGTATTCTTCTATATTATTATTATTTTTTTTTATATTAATCATTAAAAACTCCGCCTACATATAATTCATATACCTAAAAAGTACATTTAGTAAATATTTCATAGGTCAAATTTAATTTATTAATGATTTTTTTTCAGAATACTATATTATTGTAGGTTTATATTATTTAAATATTTTATATTGCAGTGATAAACTAGTCAGAGTTGATACGTACTTAAAATATTATTGAACTGTATAACTTCTTTATCGACGAACATCCCGACATGCTGGCATACTCAGAATTTAAAAGTTAACTTAATTTTTTTTTTTTTTTAAAAAAACCGTCGCAAATATTGCGTTTTAAAAAATATAATTTTTCGCCGATTATATTTTCAATAATATGATTTATTTTACACAGTTAATACGAAAAAGTAATTTTACAAAAAAAATAAAAATGATGTACCTTACTAGACTTTTCAATATTTAACCACAGATTTCAGACTTTGGTAATTCAGTAGGTATAACGAGAATTTATAATTTGTATTGATACTATATTTGATTGTGTTTAATAGTCATGGTATTTTATAGAGAATAATAACTTGTTTGATATTGAATTATTTGAAATTCAAATTTTCCGCTTTAAATATCAATACATTTATATTATCTATATATATATATATATATATATATATATATATATAGCGCATACGTACAATCAACGGTGCATTCCTGTGTTTAAACGCTCCTAAAAAAAATACCCATGTGCACCCGTGTATTTCATTACCCGTTCACGACCACAACCTCTAGTTTGTATACTAGGAAAACATAACGAATAGTAACATGAAATAATTTATAATTAGTTGGTCACCGACATCGGATTGATGTAGCTGCGATGTTATCATAAGAAATTCAATATTAAATTCAGGTCTACGATGGACGTTAAACAGTTGTGATGTTAAGCTGTTCTAATGACAAGCTAGGGCAATCGATATGACCGGTAATTGATTTAATAATACGTAAATGAATCGTAGCTGGGCATAACGGCTGGTTGGATAGATCAAAGTGATAGGAGGTGAAATTTGTCTCTGATGGAAGATATACATAAAAACTTTGCGATTATTTATTATCCAACTGATCAATGAGTCAGTTTCTCGATGCGTTTCGGGTACAAAATTACCACGAACTTAATTATGGATGTTACATCGACTTAAATTATTGAAATATTTAAATGAAAAAAATAACCATTCCTGTACCGTGACATATTCTATAAATATCCATAGTTTTTCTGCTAATATTGTTACGAAGAAATATTATTATTATTATTATTGTTGTTGATATTATTTTTGACTTAAAATATAATTTCCAGTGACATTTATCATATTTTACTATTGATTGATTTTTTTTTTCGGTTTATGCACCTATGTCTCTAAAAATTATCAGGCCGATCAAAGTCTGATAAGAAATAATATATGAATCAAACATTCGCATTCCACTTGATCGTCAGCTTGACCACATGTATCGACACCCGCTCTCGTCCGAGTCAACAGCACATTGTCTCACGTGCGATATTAATTAAAATCCAAAATTGTGACTAAATTTCGAATATTACGTACCAATAATTCTCTTAACAGTGCCATTCAACCTATGGCCCACGTAACCAATCAACTGAGCTCCCAGACTATGGCCAATTAATGTAACATCGTCGAAGCTATTCACGACGCCGCGGTCCTTCAAACCGTTTAACCAGCTGACTAAATACGGTGCCACAGTGGGTAATTGTAGAACTATATCGGTGTAATCCATTTTCTGAGTCCAATTCGACCAATCGACTAGAACCACGTTGAAGTCCGTCAACCGTGCCAAAGCTGTAATATTTAAAAAAACATTTCATCTTGTCATTTTTATACTATGATTAATGTATAAATTAGTGCGAAAAATTATATTAAACTATATTATTATGGTTAAAACAATTAGACTTTGTTTTATCATTGGTTCAAATTGAATTGCAGTAAAGTAATCTGAAACGCAAAAAACAGTTTGCACTATCGTGTAAATCACCAGTTGCTCAAAATGTAATATCAATAAAATTGTTATGATGCGATCTAAGTTAAGTTATGAATCGTCACTTTCTAGAAATATTTTATTTATTGTATATATTAATTGTATTAAGAGTATATTATTTTTTTTTAACTGTTCAACTTCAGAAGATAATCTAATAATTATACAGTAACATCTGAGTACATTTTAATCTATTAAAATCATCGAGCACTTTCATTTAATGTACCCACAAAAAAAAAATCAGTTAAAACTAAATTAGTATTTTTTACATGGTGAATTTTTAAACTCAATCAACAATAAAACGCATGCTATCGAAGAAAAGCTCTTATATTAAAATATAAATTTATGTGTAAGGTTTTATTTTTTACATTCATTTTCAAAATGTATTAATTAATTGTTAACAAATTTCCAACCATTAATATATAAACATTCTTGTTCATGGATTTTTTTACACGTGGTAATTTAAGTTAACGGGATTCCTGTGTACTCTTTCAACCATCAACATTTTTGCTGACGAAACTAATTTTTATATGATTTTCAATTATAATAATATGTAAATTATCTCTAAATAATTAACATAAATAAACAATTTATTTACTAATTCACATTTTATAGCATATTTACATATTGAAAATATTTACTTTGAAAAAAACAATTACATCCGATTGATATTTATTAATAGTTCCTATAAATATTAATATATTCTTCAATATATTTAAATATCTACATTTTCCATATTACTTGTTTCACCCAAAATTATTAAAATTAAAAAAAGGCATAATTAGTTTTGAAATGATTGTAATGAATTAATAAATATCAAATATTTGTTTTAATTAAATTATTGTAGGTAATCTAATAATTTACAGGTAAATGTTGGACTAAAATTACAACCATAAGCCAGATTTGTATTAATATTCAACATTTTTATAATATATTGGGAATGTTATGGAAACGTACTCAACCATGAATACTATTGTTATATTGATTGCGATGGTCAATCAGGATCGTTCAACTTGAAACATGTACAATCTTGTACAACTTTGCGGTAGATTTTTAAACTAAAAAAATTAAATTTATTTGATGTATTGAAAATTTTTATTAGTTTTTTCCATTTTTTTTTTTTTTTTTTTTTTGAGTTGTATTGAAAAAACCACGAAATTATATTATAAAAAATAATAAAAAAAAAAAAAATGGAATAAACAATAAAAAACTAAATTGATTGTAGCGTTTGGATAGTTTTGCTAAATTCCCTATATGCATAGGAAAAATGTGAAATTATTCTGCTACAAATTTTATATCTAATTTTCTAATTAAAAAATATGCTACATTAAACGATACATATTTATTAAGTCATTAAAATTGTTTATAATAAAAAAGTCAATAAAATAATAACCTCATTGTTAAACCAATAAAATCATTGCTTAGCTCCGAAACGAAGTTTAAGTCTTAATTGTGAAATTATAAAAATAGAAATACGAGAAAATATTAATTACAGTAAAACAAAGTTGTTCGGCTATGGTATTATAAAAATCTCATTATTCTATTAATCGTACATTTTAACAAACTAAAACGTAATGGATAAATTATGTTCGTACAGTAATATAGTCATCATAACTTTTAAACTTTAAAAACATCGATTTACATTTTCCAAAGTTCACTATCATACCACTGTGGGTACTTGATCTGAATCCGTGGACAAACACTAATAATGAACTGTTGTCAGCAATTTTTAAGTTCATTTCGTCCATTAAATTATAACTGAAACAACAATTTATATTTATTATATTAATATTTAAGAATCAAAAAATACAAAATACATATTTATTATTAAATTAAAAGAACATGTTAATTTAATTTTAAAATTTTTGAATCTACATTGATCTTGAATTAAAATATTCGCACTGTTTTTTTGTTACCTATAAGAAAATGTTTTATTCTCCTTGAAATAAAATAAAACCAATAAATCTTTAAATGTCAGAAATGGGATTAACTCAATCATGCATATTCGAATAATAGAATTACTTTACAATAATCTTATTCGTACTTATTTGTTAGTATAAGTTTTTTAAAATATCAACAGTCTTAGTTTACAATCAAACTTTAATACTTTAAAGTGAAAAGTGGAAAAAACGAGTTATAAATAATTCAAAATCAAAATGTAAAATGTAACTTAAATAACCATAAAATCATTCAAATAATTTCGTAAAAACGGACAAACAATAAATTAATAAATTGGTTACTCTTCTTACTTTATAGTTATGGGTTGTTAATAAAAGCAGATCAATTACATATATGTGTGTATGTGTGATTAAGAACGATAATATTTTCAACAAATCGAGCACACTATGAAAAGCAATTGAACAGGTGTTTAAGTCTAATTATAATAGTAAATATGACGTAACTATTCGTTTAAATATAAATAATAAAAATATTATTATTTCAGTAAGTTTTCATCAAATATTTATGATAATTAATAATTAAATATTTATCTATTATCTATAATCTTCACTGTTTTTTATATACTATATTATATAATACTTCATATAATATGTAGTATTAAAAAAATATATTAAATTGTTATGATGATTATATTTTACGCATAGATTTGTATTTGAAAATTTAATTTAATTATTTTCAATCCTATAGATCCAAGTAATAGATAGATTAAATTTGTTTGATAACTTGAAAAAACTTATTTAAATATAACACATGTTTAAAATCAATTGTTTTAATATTAAACTTTTTCACTTTATGAGGTATAAAAATTTTATTTTGAATAAATTTAAAAGTTAAAAAGAGGCTCAATAAATATAAAATATAACTTGTTTTACTTTTAAAGTAGAACAAACAGTTTTATAGTTTATGCAAATTAAAAAATACTATTGTAATATGTATTGGTGGATAATAGGTATGGATACTCGATATCTATTATTTTAAAACTCCGGTTACTTGGAATTATTCTAAAAACTGTGCTGTATGAAAACTTAAAATTTCATTGGAACTGAATCATTAACGTTACAAACCTGAAGTTTTTATAGAAAATAATTTACTGGCAATAATTTTTCCAAAAGTCACAGTGTATTTTACAACTATTTAGTTGATCTTCATAATGTTCTTGAAAGTACATATATATCACACAGACCATTTATTGAACACAAAATCTTTTCATTTTTTTAATCCGTAGAAGAAAAAAATAGTTATATAGTATAGAAAAGTTATAATTGAAAAAAAAAATCGCATTATAAAATCAAATTATCTTTGATTTCATTAATAATGATTGATTTTGCTGTCGAAACTGATGACAAAATGAAACCATCTGTAAATAGTTGTCAACAAAAATACAACTAACAACAATATTTAACTGGATTGAATAGCAAAATAGTATTTTTCTTTGAGATAACGTGACAAAATACTATTATAAAGTGGTACAAATGTGAACTGACGGAGGTGATATATAAAAATTATTCGAATAACTAATAATGTATTGATTCTATGAACTATGATGAAACGATTAGATAAACTGAAACAATATGCGTAAATTTATAACTCGCATCGTAAATAAAATAAACAAACAGCATCACTATTGGTATAAAAACAGCAAAATATTTTATTTTTATTTTTTGAAACCCTAAATCTTAATAATTATTGTAAGATCTATTATATAAATTATATAATTTTTTTCTTATATTACTTTTTATCAAAATATTTGTACTGAATTCCAGTGGCATTGATATTAGCAGCATTAGAACAGGAATATTGTACATTGAATATATCTAAAAATAACACGTGATTAATCGTATTGATATTATATTAACTAAATGCAATTAAAACAAATAAATAAAATGTAAGAATGTACGTATATGAAATTACTTAAAAAAATCAGAAGTATAACATATAACAAACTCATTATCACTGAATTTTAAGCAATACGCAGAACTAACTGTTTTTTTGCTGCATGCGCAATATAAAATAACCGAAGTGTTAACGTTTTTTTTTTAAACTTAGAAAAAAGTGTGTTTGTCCATGGTCATCGTTGAAAATTACTGATATAATTATAAACTATGATTGTCAGTAATGATAACGGCATTGTAATATTATTTGATTATACTTCGCTTAAAAATCATTATTTATAATTCGTGTACAGCTTCCGTAAAACCATTTTTCTCGTGAAAAAAATTAGAAATTAGAAAAAAAAAATCAAAAAAAAATAGTTAAATGTAACGTATAAGGTATAGAATATATTATATGAAACAAAATATCTCGTTGAAACCAATTTTCTTATTGAAATATTATTCGCTTCGGTTGAAATTAGTATTTGTTGTATCCTCCTTAATTTAAGTTTTAACGTGCTACTATAGAGTTTGAAGAGCGAGCGTTTCAAACAAACCTTAAATAACTTATAACATAAAAAAAATTAAAAATAAGAAGTAAGCAGTAAATATTATGTATGATTATTCCATAATAATGTTTAACACAATATTCAGAAGCATAATATTATAGGTAAAGTTATTAGCACGAATAGTTGGTATAATACTATGATTTTTTACTTAATTCAAATTTCTATTCACTCCATAATATATCTGGTAACACTCAAAATATTAAAAGAAATATTTATTTCCAAATCATGCGTCAATGAATACAATTAAAGGAAAATAATAATAAACAAATCATAACGCAAATTATTTCAATTAAATTATAAATAATTATATTTCTGAGGTCTTTACAAAACTACTTTGTTATTCAAAATTATAAAGTATTGTTCATATAAATATACAAATTGTGTAACTACAAAATTATTATTTACCCATTTGATTATTTTGTTTAAAACATATTTAGTATAAAAGAAAATAAATAATTTATTTTTCAAGTACTTATATCAATAATAAAAGAACAATTAAATTACAGGAATCCCAATAATGAATAATTTATGAGAATTTTACATTCAATAGTTTTACATGTATAAATTTAAACAAATTTAAAAATACACATGAAAGTTCTAGTGAGTTGTATAATAAACGAAGTGTAGCATATTTTCAAATTAATTATATTTGATGTAATACAAAAATAAACTAGTTATATCTTTTTAGATTTTAGATTCTTCAGATTACAACATAACGTATGTTAAATATAATCATAAGAATTTAAGAAACGTCAACACCTTTGGAATTAACCATTGCTGCACAACTATTTTCTTTTCGCAATGTTCGTTCGACAATGTAATATTTGTACAGACTCAGTTCGTCACTACACGGCGTGTATTTGCATAAAACGGCTCGTCTAACGTTTCAACAATAGGAATTAGCCTTTACCTGCCCCCCCCCCCCGTGTGCATAGGCAATCAAGGAATCCGCGCACTGACTGGAAACCGACATGACGTGATGAGCAAAAGCCGAAATCATCTCCAATTTTCACACTTGGCTTCGGTAACATCTTACAAATGTAACACTCTAATATAGGTTTATAGAATTTACGGCAGTCAGTGACTTTGTTTAAGACCGCAATCGTTTTCAATCGCAAATTGTTTTCTTTCATTCGTAACGAACAATCGTCTCCTCCGACGACCGATTAATGTAGTTATATAAATGACGTCACGATACTATTTTTATGACTTGTTAAAAAATGAACATGTTGGCTAACACCGAGTCGAACTACTATGCCATCATCATTACGATCCAGTTTCAATACTGTGTTGGTAAACAACAAACAACATCGCTGAAGGGGTGCACGAATTGGGTACATTTATAACACGGTTCGTTGGTTCGTAGAACATCTGTTGAAGGTGCGATTGCGAATTGTTGCTGTGCAATGTTATGGCTAACTAGTATTACTTCCGTTTCAGTTCCTTAAATTCGCCCGCAAACGTTTTCACAGTCTATTGATTGATGCTGAAATATTGAGCATATTGTCTAACATCGATAGAAAATTATGTACGATACTTTAAACATTTTAATATAAAAATAAAATGTGTATGCATTTTTTTTTCTCTTATAACAGTATTGTGAATATCATGATGGTATTATCTAAATATTGGCTATATTTAATGTTAAGGGGTTGTGGGTTCATAATGTAGCGCTTCCGATATTTGAACTCTAATTGCGCCACTAGTCCCGATACAAACATTGAACACCAATCGACGTACATCAACTTTCCTCGTATTTGGTTCTGCGACGTCGAACACCACGATTAGCTATTTGGTCAGATGACTGTGGTGCGCAGTGCCACAAGCTACGTATTCGTAATGAAAAATTGACGATCAAAAGCTTTCGAGTACGAAAAAATAAATAAGCAAATAGAAAAACGACACTCAAAACGTATAATTACGACCGTTGACTAGGTAATATTTATAAGTTTCTGTAGTTAAACATGTGATGTTTCGATTGTATTGTATATAGGATCACTAGTACATCGACTCATCCGACTCAACTCGAACCCGTGTGAAACCACAATTAATGTTGAGAGTCTTGTTATACTGAACGTATCTTATTTTCATCCCTAACATGTACGTATCTTATTTTCATATCTAACATGTATACAATGCGAATAGAGTTCAACGGAAATAGCTCTTCGACTTCACGTTTCGTATACGAATACAACAAATCGACGACGATGAAAAACAATTATTTCAAATATCATAAAAAAACAGTTATATGATCGTACGTTACAAAACGTAGCATACGAGTGGATTACTTTTTTCGCGTACATTTATTGCATAAATTAAACCCGTTGCACTTCGATATTTAACTATAAAATGTATACGTTTTCAATGCAGATTATTACACGTGACGAAACAAAAATGAGCAACAGGGTTATATTTCTATATAAATTGAATAAAACTTCGAAATTAGTGTTAAACATGTTTCAAATAATTTTGTAATGCAATATTATTATTGTTAATGAAAACTGTATAATGTTTAAAAGGGACAAATAAAAAATATATGCATTTATTGTAATAAATTGTCTTCGAGTGATAATTGATAAATTATTTACTGGTAGAAATAATTAACGTTTACTTAAGCTTATGAATGTATACACATTCGATAATATTTTAAATTAATTAAACAAATATTTCGTCCACACTAAAAAACTTACTGCAGAATGTTCTTCAATGTTCTTCCGGATGAGATTGGTACTTTCTTTTTTCTTCTCATAACGATGACCAAAATCTTTTTTCTTTTTTTTTTATTCTTCATATGTGATATTCAAATAAAATATAAATTGTATTATTATTAATTTACTGAAACACTGTCGGATGCACGTTAATTAAGCGTTAAACTCTGGAGTGGGCCATTTATTATTAAATTATTAAACCAAAGCCGTTCTATGAAAAAAAGTTTCTTTTTGTAAATACTGTCATAGCATCTTCTTTGTGCTTTCCAGAAAGAATTATTTAATGTAGTTAATTTAAATATATCATTCGTAGAATAAATACAAAACATTTTTTTTACTTTAAGTCTTACATAATATATATATATATATCATACCCATGTTTTTACTTATAAATTCATAATTTACAGTAAGAATGTGCTATACTTTAAAATAAACAACTATTTTAAATCAAAACTAAGACGCCAGTACCTGTCAATAATGATACATATACTTTTATCATTTAATTAATTGATAACAATCTATAGTTATGGATATTAATTTATAGTATTTACAAAAGGAAATATCCAGTCATGTACAATACAAAATATATAAAATTCTAAAAAAAAAATCACTTAAAACCTTAAATACTACGGTTAGGTTAGGTGTAACCATGGTTTCAAAAACCATTTATAATTAAAAATTAATGTATTGAATGGCATGACCATTATTATTGTTCACACACATTTTTATCAAATATCAAACAACCATAGGTGACATAACCAAGTCATGACCTACTATAATGTCAGAGTGCAAATGTGTAAAATTGATATAAATGTTATATTTATATTTAAAATGTATAATTTATTTTATTTAAAAATGAATTAAGGTAACAATTTACATTTGACGTTAAAAAAGTTAAATCGTGAAAAAAAAAAAAGAAGTTAAAACAAAGTTAACCATCTTATTTACTGTTAAAGCTAAAAAATCAGTCTGGACAAACAAAATATCCAACTGTCTGTCGTCCCTGGTGGTATAAACATTGAGTTTTAAATGAAGAATTTAACAATAAAATATTCTAGTGGATCCGTTTTTTTATATAAGCAACGCCAAACCTAGGAATTTTATTTCGTTATAAATAAATATGAAAAGAATTGTAAATTTTAATACCGACCTAACGTGATATTTAATAGATAAAAACGATTAAGTTTGATAAATATTAAATTATAAAAATAAACATTACATAAAAAAAATATTTAAATTTAAAATTCTAAAGGAAGTGTAAGATTGATACTCATTGCGTACATAGGACAGGAACAAAATATTAAAATAACGAATTATACAACACTAAACAGTCAATCGTATGATAAATTATACAGATATTCATAATTGAAGTAACTATGCTAAACATTTTTTAAAAACTTAATCGATTTAATATAAAAAACGATGAAATTCGAGTTTCTGCATTGATACATCAATTATGCTAGATTCAAAAGATAGTAAAAACGCATATGTCAAAACTTTAAACAAGATGTAACTTCTACAATTACGGCTTCTGGAAAACTCATGGCCTATTCTAAATAAAATACCTAACTTCGTCTGTTATAAAACCATAATTTTCACATTTCTACTGTGTAAATATGCATTTAAATAACTTTATTTACTAATTAATCATACTACATCATAGTTTATGGAATTAGATAATATTAAATTTATCGTTTTAGATATTAATAATAAAATATAATACATGTTCTTGCACTTTCGCATATTAAAAAAATACAAAAAAAAAAAATAAGCATACATATTTAGTGTCAATAAAGTCACTTCAATCATATAATGAATTTCCATAAAATATATCATGTGACGAACTATTTGGAGTAATTCTGGTATTTTTTTTTCACATTCCATCCACACAATGAGTAAACATTTTACATTGACCTCGTAATATTAAAATGAATTATTTTTGCAATATTAGTTTTTATAATTTGGTAATACGTTAAATTAAAATAATTATGCATTATAATTATATTTGTATGTAATTTAATGAGTACCATTGTGAAACGATGAATTATACGAATGGTTTATTCTGTTTGTGGTAGATAATTCGCTTAAAATAAATATCAATAAACAATTTAGAATAAATAACAGAACTGTGTGTACTTTTTAAACACAACCAATCATAAAACAAAACTGGTTTTAAAAGAATTCATTATAGTACCATATGATAATATTATATCATATGTAAAATATTGAATAGTAACTATTAAATTATGATACGTTAGACAAAAATCATAGCCTCTAAGTAAAAATACAATTATTCTTATATTAATGTACAAGGAATTTAATTTAAAAACTTTGTGGAAACGTGTAAAAGAATGATTGTTTATTCGCAATGCTAGTGTTATAAACTGGAGATATATATTTTATATTATCATGTTTATTGTTTCTACAAGTCGACATGCAGACATTTCGAATTTCAACTTCATAACTTAAAAATCCTCTTGTCAATGTTGTACGATAAATTACTATTCGCAAGGATAATATATTTCTTTGGTCCGTCATCGAATGATGTTTCTCAAATTGTTTTTCGGCACATTTGTTCGACGAAATGGTGAATTCGCATGATGAAAACTTCAATGTACGCTCGCATGTGTGTAGAGAGGTTTTTATTCTTTTCTAATTTAGAACTTGAACAACATATCGAATCTAAGGCGACGGGCAAATAAAAGGAAACATAGGAAAAATAAAAATAAAATGGTTGCTCGTATTATTCAGGGTTTTCGAAATGCAACGGCATCCATTCTTCTCTTAGTTGGTACTACGTGAAATCAATTCATTCGTCCACGCTTTAATATATTATACAGTTAATGGGACTGATCGGAACTATATAACTGTGACATAGTCTAATGGTGAGAGCACAATACACAATAGAGTAAAAGTAATCGGCACTGTTGTGGGCGTTTGACGTTGACAACAACTCTATTACCATTGCCAAATAAGATGAAAATAAACAATTTATCCGTTGTCTATATGTACACAAATACACACACACACATACACACATGCTTTTATTGACGCATCAGTTGTCAATCCTTCTAATGGGATCCTTATAACTCTAAATTATAGTATAATAAACAACGTTTTAATCAATAACTAGAATATCCACCAGGACTAACATTTTAATTTTTATTAGAACTATATAGTATACATTAAAATCTAAATATTTTTCAAGTTAGAATTTTCTTTTGATAACTATAGTAAAAAAAAAAAAAAATGATTTTCAATAATAAATAGATGTAAATAATTGAAAATCGGTCGAAGAGAAAACTAGAAACTGGTCAATCGACAAGGAATTTTATCGTTGTACTTAGATAATACATTAATATCTTAAGTATAAGTTAAATTTAGCTTCTTCCTTTATCTGTCATATACATGATTTTCATGTATTATGTATAAATATTCTATAGCAAGGTTATCGAACCAATGTCACGAGTGTAACAGAATGATACGTGCACACATATTTAGTGACACGCCAATTTAGATATTGTTCTTAATTTTTAATTCACCTTTACTTAAACGTTAACAATAATTTTCATATCATTACATTGTATATTTCTCTTTATTTTAGTTGTGACTCGATACTGCATTTAATGTTTCAATAAGACCTTTATTACGGTCGTCGGCAAAGTTTCGGATCGGTGGTATGAATCCACCACACAATTTTACCGGAAGACCATTATTTTTACTAATTTAAAATGTAATATTTTTTTAAATTTTATTTCTTAATTATATTTTATTAAAATAATATGCAATCTTTACAACTTATTAGGCCTTATTAGGCCTATTAATAATCATATACGTGTGATGTAAAGAGAAAAAAAACAACAAACAAAACTACAGACATGGAAGAAGCGATTAAAGGAGCCACCTATTAGTGACACTTTAGCTGTTGCATTAAATTAAATATTGAAGGTATTTTTATGTGATAGAAGAAGATTTAATAAGAAATATAAATAAAAATAAGAAAATATAAAAAATCATTAAATTAAATTAAAAAAGGTCACGACACAATGTTCTTTTCGACCTACGTTGAAGATTTCCAGGAAGGTTTGGAATGGAATGATTTTTAATAAGTGGATTGTAGTGATTGGAAAGTTTGAGGTTCACCTATTGGAGAAAGTTTTGGCTTCTTCATTAATTGTTTTTTTTTTTTTTTTATATATATATATATATATATATATATATATATATTTAAAGAACCCTCGGCGGTATGGGCTGTTGGGCTTACAAATATTTGATAAATTACAATGAAATTATTTTCATTTTTGAATATTTTAGTGTGAAAATTGACGGTTGTGATGAATTGGATGATGTTGGCTATAGATTGACGGTTGTTGTGGATTATTTCGACTAGTGATTTGAGCAATTTGATATTTGTTCGAATGTTGTTGTATATTCTGCATTCTGTGAGTATGTGTTTTATAGCGTCTTGGACACCGAAAGTTGTGCATATTGGAGCCTCCACCTTGGCCATTAGGAAGCTGTGGGATATATGGATGTGTCCAATTCTGAGTCTGATCAGAATGACTTCGAATTTTCTGTGTATTTCGAGGGGAAGGTCCATTTTTCTCTATTATGTTTGTTGTGATTAAATTAAATGAAGTATGATAACCATTTATGGTGCCATTTTAGTTGAAATTTATTTGTTATTAGTGTTTGTATGTCTCTGAATGAGATAATTTGTATGTATAATGATAATATATAGGTAATTTCGGTTTTGGCTGCGACATCAGCGAGCTCATTTTTTATGATGTTGGAGTGTCCGGGAATCCAGAAGAGTTTAATTTTGTAGTTGTGGGTGTTTTGTAGCGTGTATGTTTTGTTTTGAATATATAGGCCAATGTCTGATGGATTATATGCATTTTTGATATTATTGATAACATTAAGAGAATCTATGAAGATAATTGTGTCCTGAAGATAGTGTTCGGTTATTAACTCGCGAGTTTTAATTATGGCTTTGCTGTGAAAACTTAGCAGGAGCTTGGAAATTTGTACATGAATTCGGTGTTGTTCCAGTTGACTGCAGCTACGGCCTCGACATGCTTTTTGGATACATCCATGTACATTTTTTCGCTAATGACGTTTTGAATTAGATGAAAATATTCTTGTTTATAAATAGACAGGGCTGTGTCGTTTTTTTTTTTTAATTTGGAGAGTTCGGTGTTAGTTTCGATGATATTTTTCCATTGGGGAGCATTTGTTGATATTTGAATTTTTTGGCTGTTCCCCAAAGTTGTAAATCGTATGTCCATATAAGTTTTAAAAGAGATTTATAAATTATTATTTTTGTTTTTAAATTTGGGAATCTGTTTAAATAAAGTGATTTGAGCATACAGGATCGTGAAATTAGTAGAATTTTTTTAGTTTTTAAATGGTTATTCCATGTTAAGCATTTGTCGAGATGGAGACCTAAATATTTGATCGTGAAAATGCAGGGATTGAAGTATTATTTATGAAAACATTAGGGCAGTGCCCTAGTTTTAGAGTGAAGGTTATGTGGACTGATTTTGTGCTATTTATTTTGACCATAAATTTTTTATACCAGTCAATAATGTAACATAACATAAAATCATACTCAAGTGTATGTTTTTATTAATTGTCTAAGCGAAAATTGATCAATGTTACCATATTGCAGGGTAAATAAAATTAAATGAAAAATATTTGCCATCCATGCTCTATAGTCTTCGATTATGTTTAACAACGGTGATGCAACATTTTTTTAAATGTATAATTAACATTTGTAGTACAAAGATTATACATATCATTATATACTTTGCTCAAAATATAATATGCATTAAAAAAATACGTTAAAAATGTTAATAACCTCTATTCTAGACTAATTTTATTATTTTTAATTTGGTAGATAACATCGAACTGAACATGAAGTAGTTGTCCAAGTCAGGTATACAGATCAATTATCATGGCCGACCCGGAGAGGACAAGATTGGTGGTACTAGGTGACGCTGGCGTCGGGAAGAGTGCCATATGTAAAAGGTTTTTGTACAATTCATTTTGCTCCAAATATAAGACTACGGTAGAAGACCTTTACAGTAAAGAATTCAATGTTGGAACAGCTCAACAACTCAAAGTAAGTCATTTAATATTTAGAACACTATAAAAGCGATTAAATAAAATATTTTACAAACTGTTTGATTTATTTTTTTATTTTTAAACTTGTTAACACTGAACTTTGAATATCTTAAGATACACATTAAAAATTACATTATATTAATGTAACTTTAATACTTAAAAATTGAAGTGACTGAACATTAAACAAAATACTAAAGTAAATAAAAATTATTTCCTGCCAGGATTAAATTCAAACCATGAAATTTCTACACCTAATTTTTAAGTGTTAACTATAGATTAATTGAAAGCTTTAGCGTTAGTAATTTTGTTTTTTTGACTAGATAGATGCTTGAATAACAAGTAAAATCCTTTCCAATGAGGATTCCTAGCCTATCTAATTAATTAAATTGTTAATACTAAAAACGTCGTACATTTATTTGACTAATAAATTTGAATTTACGCCTCTTTAAATTGCACTTGCTTGTAGCTCTTCAACATATCATAATAATTTAATAAAATAAATATAACTATTTTATTTACTTTTATTTTCTTTAATTTTGAACTTAATTGAAATACAGTTGTAAATTAAACAAATACGTAATCAAATGAGAAACACGTTAATAATTTAGTTGAACGTTTTGTTATGAGTAAGTTGAAAAAAAAAAATGACAATATAAATTATATCAAGATATAAATGTTTTTGTTAATATTTTATAATTCAAGACTGTTGAAATGTGTTTTATTTTTTTATCTAGAACCATAATCATTTATATTGTTTTAAACTAAATTTCATTTAAACAGAATTTTTTTTTCTGTTCAAATGGCTGTCTGATAAAATATAGCAGTTCGGTGAATCCTTCAGACCAAATAGTTGTCGTGCATGGTTTTATTCCCTAGATAGGATATGGTTTTGGTGGCTGTATTATAGATAGTCGCACCAAATTTGAACATCGTGTAGGTCATTACAGTTGATATATTGTACATGATATGTATTTTTATATGTTTAAAAACAATAACAAATCATTGAAATGAAAAAAAAAATGATTCAGAACAAATATAGGAACAATTTATTTACCGTGTCTACATTATAATCATTGAAGATTTCTGTATTACATAGTGTTTTGCGTTAGAATAATGCATTTATTCTATACGAATACTTACTAATTTTTTCACTTTAAAATAAGCTCAAACATCTTGCGTTTAATTGACATTTTATCTATATACTGAAATTGCAAGTTAAAAAATCCGAAATTGGGTAAATTTTAAAAATATATGAACAAAATACTAGGTAGACTGGAAAAAATGTATTTAAAATTTGAAATTTTTAAATGTGGTTGTAAAATACAAATAAGCACTTAATTTTAAAATTTAAGAAGATCAATTTTTTTTTTCACAAAAAAATAAACTGTAATATACGAGTGCATTGTAATTCAAACTTTACACTTATATAAGTATAATAAAGGTGCAAAATACTAATTAAATGTTTTATTTTATTTTTATTTTTGCATTAAGCAATTGAGCTCTACAATTATAGATAATAATTAATATTTAAGAGAATATGATAATAATGAGTATAATTATAACAATAAAATGTACTATTAAGACCGGAGTATTGTTTATGAGGTTTCTCTGTTTTTACTTTGATATTTTATAATGAATTTATGTTATAAATTTCATTATTATTTTCGTTATACAGATCTAAAAGAAAAAATCAGTAAAGGAAAATTGTTTTTTTCTTATACTTTTCTTATACTTTTATTCTTATTCTCGACTTCCTTGACTATTATTTCTTTGACCGGTACTTCACTGGAAAAAACGACGGAAATATCGGTGCTTAAGATAGTGTGGAGGAAATTTCTGAGATGATCTTAAACAGACATAGAACACATTGAATAAATATGTTAGAATTACTGTCAGTTTCACTCAAATGAACCGTTATAAAACTGTAATTGGCGAAATGGTTAGATCGGACAATTAAGTGATGTAATAACTCTAAATGAAAGCAAAGGAAAATTAAAGAAAAACATAGGGAATAGATCAGTTGGATATTGGTTGGTGTTGAACTAAATATGATATAGATTATTAGGTATATTTACACTCGTGCGGTTTTTCATGCGTAAGATGCATGGTGTGATTGCGTACTATGAGTTGAACGAAGAAGCAATGGCGTATGTCCATTGGAGTTGAATGGCCACATATTCGTGACCCACGCTACCGTCTTACAATAATACGATCAAAACCGTAGACAAAACATAGTTGATATGAATTACTTGGAATCATTAAATAGGTCTGTTAAAAAGGAAAACGGGTCTCCTGTGGCTAAATATCTTAGCATTATTAACAACTTAATTTTACCTAGAATAGTCAAGCCTTTCTAAAACAAGTATTTTGTTTTACTGTTTCCGGATCAATTAGTTTTAATATTGAGTAAACATTTGCTCTAGAAAATGTCTAAATAGAACATCTTCGTTTAATTGCAAATCATCCATGGTTATGAAATGTCGAGTTTTTAAATAATGTTTAGTCCAATCGTTTATAGGTAACTACAGGAAAATCGCGAGGAAAAAATCAAAATAAGTATATAATAGCATATTTTCACGCATCAAATTAATAATAGTGTGAAGATTGTTGATTTCCAAAATTTTAACTAACGTTTCCTGATGACCATGATCTCTATTTAAGTTCCTGAACCGTGAAGCCCCCGATGCGCTTCCCTGACAGCTGCTGCGACAACGGTTCGTCGGAAATCTTGTAATCTACCAGTCAAAATAGGGCCAGGGTCAGGGCGATTATACGGACGGGAATTAAGTGCCGGAGATGAGGAATTCAAACAACGATGACCAAAGTACGGCTGAATTAAATTAAGCATCAACATTTACCATGCATTGTGGACCGTTGGTATTACGTGAGGACGCCTGTCACTGTTCGCCAAACGTTCTCGTTCGACCGTAATGGTTCGACACTGAACGCACACGACAAATAATTTCCAGAACCGACGTTAAGACGATACGATGTTATAGTCGAAAGCGTTCGTTTGGAAGACTCCTTAGTCCTCGAACAAAACAGGCCACCGCAGGCTACTCGCAAACCAAATGCACGCCCTCGTCGGACCACCATGTACATATCCATTAATCCACCGACCAATTCGCGCGCATGGTAATGACGGCGCGGACGTGGACTTAAGTTGTTCCCTTCATACCGACTTACACCACGCGCCTTTTCAGAGGAATAAAAGCGAATATGAAACAACCATCGGACACTTAACCGTGGATGGTTAATGATTCGATTAAATAGCACTTAGGTCTAGCCCCGACCATCTATTCCAGACTTCTCTGCTGCGTTGTACATAATAATTGCACGTACATTTGGTATACATACATATATATATATATATATATATATATGTATATGTATATAATGTACCGGTCTCGGGCCAGTGCCACCACCCGATCGGACCTGACCGGATGTACAGGACTTCCTATATACATTTATGGTACGATGAGGTGATGTGTGTCTGTGTCGTTTCCCGAATTAATTAATAACATCATTCTTTCCGCTTCTATTTCTCTCTAAATGTCTGTCTAATGCCCTATCTTTCTCTCTCTCTCTATCTCTCTATTTTCCTCCCTCTCTAGTTCATCCCCTCTCCCGCACATTGTATTACACGCCGCTTTACTGCTACCGTAAGCGGTACATTTGCCGAACAAAACATAATTGTTTCTCGACCAATCGAAACTATTTATTATTGTTTTGTTCTCAGACAATTGATTACCGGATATCTACACACACATATATGTACGTATAAATATATTGTGTTCATCGATATGTTTAGTACAAACAATTCCGCCGTTACATCATCATTTATAGTAATACAGGATTAAAATATTATTATAGACAAAACGTTCTGATATACGTATATAAAAATAATTTTTTCGCCGCTTGTAATCATTTTGTAGAATACCAATTATCACATAATTTTCAATTGTTCTTAACAGTATATCACGCGTTGTTCATCGGATTATCTACTTATCTTAACGGACAATATAGTATCATAATACTATTATTTTTCTCTTATTAATATTAATCGACGTACTGAACAGATAATAGATAAACTTATTTTATCTGCTTGTATTTTCGTATTGTTTTTCATTTACATCAATACTTTATAAGGCACGCAAGATTACACCTTAATTATACAGAAAAATATTACTTTTACTGTGTAATAAAATATATCGTACGTTCTGTGGGTTACCCAAAATTGCCGAAATTCCCATAAAACACAATTACTCTTGTACAGTGACCATACGCTTGATAATTAAACTAATATAAATACCAATAATTAATCGCCTCACATTAAACATTTCAACCTTTTATTTATAAGTATTTTATGTTTGTATATGTCATTTGTTTAAAATATAATTTGTTACTTGAAACTAAAATAATAAAGTATATATTCTGTTTTACAAAATATCTGTTAAAACATAAATGAATTATATGATATGAAAACAAATTATATGCCATAAATAATAAATTAATATTCACAATAAAGATGAAAATTAATTGGTTAAATAAAAAAAATTGGAAAAAAGTTTATTTTCGGGTGAGACGATTGTTGTTAAAGTTATATATTTGTATACAATAACCGGCAAATATAAATGGTAAATTATTTTTTTTTTTCTTTTAAATTATGAGAAAAACTTTTGAACAAATTAACGTAATAATTATTTTACTATATAATTCAATACTATAAATACGATATTTTATCAATCTTTTACTTATCTTGAAAAATCAGCTTTACCAAATTCTTGTATTGATATGCTGTAATAACACAAACAACATGAATAAAAGAATCAAAATAAGAAATACCGCATTATAACTTTCGATTCTCGGTATCAAATTCGTTATATTGGCTGTCAGCTTACACATTATGACAAACGTATTATGCTGAAAAGTTTCAAAATCTATGGTTCTTTATATTACTTATACAGCTGAATTGTCAATTTCTCAATTTTTAGTGCCCAATAATATTGTGTACACTTTTGTTTTCGAAAAAAACCAGTGCTCTTGAAAAATTTTTTTTTTTGTTTAAATGTTTTTTTTAAGACATTTATGTATCTGTATATATAAGAAAACCATAAGTAAATATGATGACATGAGTACTAAATGTGACAAGCGTGAGGGAAGGAGCGTCCAATGACACTACTTCCAAATTATTAACTTAGAAGAGGTGAATTGTTCTATAAAATATTCAGTAAGTATTAAGTATTATTTAATAAATCGCGCGGCCATTTACGTTTAAGATGATAGAGAGTGTTGTCAGGTATTGTGCGAGAAGATAATTTAGATATGAGCGGGTTAAAGTAATTAAAAGTGTTTTTATATAATTTGTTATAACGATGAGAGACAAGTGAGGATATTGGTGGTAATTTGAGGTTGTGATGTAGGGTGTAGTTGCTGATGTACTAGAGAGCATTGGAGAGAATACGGAAAATTATTAATTGAAACGCTTGAAATTTGATTAGGCCTAAGAGTTTGAAGGAACCCCATAGTTGAATTTCATATGCCATTGCGGGACGTAAAATTTGTTTGTAAATTAGTATTTTATTAATAAGAAAGGTTTTATCGGAGGAGTGATCTTAATTTGTGAAATCTGAGGTTAAACTACGTTCTTTTAGCTTTAATATAATTAGACCAAGTAAATCTTTGGTCAAGAGTGAGACCTAGGTATTTGATAGATTTGTCCATTGGAATTATTTGGTTATTTATGTAAACAAGGGGAATTGTTTTAGGCCTGAGGGTAAAAGTAATGTGAGTAGACTTGCTTTCACTAATTTTATCTTTCCATAAGTTTAACCAATCTTGTAGTTGGGTTAAGTGTTCTTGGAGGTTATTTGTATTGGTTGCTATTTCGGAGTTGGTTGAGATTATGACTGTGTCATCGGCAAAAGTTGCTAGAGTAGTGTTAAAAAATTAAGTCTGCTATATAAATATTATAGCGAGTCGAGGATAGGATATGCCTTGAGGGACGCCTGTTTTTGTAGAATATGGGTCAGAAATTTCGTCTTCACATCTTACTAAGAATGTGTGGTCTGATAGGAATGATTTGAGTGAGAGGAATAACGGGGTGGATAAAAATAATAATTTGAACAATAACCCTTTATGCCAGATTTATGCCGATCAAATGTCTGGGTAATGTCAAGGAAACCCCAGAATAATTTTTTTTTTATTCAAGGAATGAGGCAATAATGTCAACTAGTCTATGTAGTTAATGGAGAGAGTGCTTGCTTCTAAAGCCAAATTGAGCGATTGGAATAATTTTTTTATCATTTAGTATTAGATAAATTATTTTTAATATGATTTTTTCTAAAAATTTTGAGAATGTAGAAAGTAAGTTAATAGGCCTATATGAGGAGATTTAATCAGGAGGTTTTCCTGGCTTATGAATTAGAATAATAACTGAATGTTTCCAAGTAAGAGATATATAGGATAGGCAAAAAATATCATTTTAGATATAAGTGAGAAGTAAGATTACTTTCTTAGGCAGATGTTTAGCAATAGTTTTTTTTTGTGGGGGGGGGGGGGGTAACGGCCTTTAAGACCAGCCCTCCAAGTATATACTTCTTCATCCATTTCTATCCTCAGCTTCTTCCCTCCACTGCAAACTATCTTCTATTCTTTTTCCATCTTTAATAACACAGTCCTCCCATCTTAAGCGTGGTCTATCTAAGGGTCGTTTTCCTGCTAGGTTGTTTTCGATTACGGATCTTATTATTGATCCCTGATTTCTCCATGCATGTCCTGCCCATCTCATTCTTCTGACTGAAATTTCTTTTGTGATGTAAGGGCGTTGAAAAAGGTTCTGGAGTTCTTGGTTATGTCGTTTCCTCCATTCTCCGGTTTGATCATCCTTGCATGGTTCAAAAATCCTTCTCAGTATTTTCCTTTCGAAAACCTCCAACCTCATTTGTTCTGATTTCCTGTTTCAAATAACCTTAAAGTTCAAATATATATGACGTTGATACGCCCAGTGTTGCTATACGGCTCAGAGACTTGTTTAGCAATAGTATTGGTTATTATGTCGTGGCCAGGAGATTAATTGTTTTTTTAAGTTTTTTGTGATACTTAGGACTTTCGAAGAAGAGGTATATTTTTTGGGAAGACTCGTTTGGAGAGTGTTTATAAGAGAGGCTTCAATATTCAAATTTATTCATTATTCAATATTCGAACGGTTTTAGATTTATGCTACGGCATGGTGGTTTATCGCTAATGGAATAGTTGCAAATAGTTGCGCAATCAACAGCCGATTTCGAGGCGGACGGCCGAGCTCGTCCGCCATAGATAACAATTACAATTAATACAATTTTTTTTAAGTTTCCAGATCTGGTAACCGAAACAACTTCCGTTGAATAAAATTGTAATTGATTTGATTGTAGATCACTTTTAACGAGAAATATATTTTAAATTATAAAAAAATGGAGTAGAATTACTTAAGTAAAATTAAATTATGGGACAATATAATGGCGAGCGATGCTTCATGGTCAACTACCTACACATCACTAATTCTTGAAAACCAATAACATTTTTTATTCAATACATCTCATTCAATCGAACAGTTATTATTTATTAAAGTGACTACAGGTACGAGCATTTTAACTATTGAAAGTAGACGGATGCGAATCCTACCGACAATTGAATGGTCAACCCACGCGTAACGTTCAATGGATGGTATAACATAACACATTTTTATAACAACATAATTGTTGCTGTCAACAACAAGAAATCAAAAATATTTTAATCACAAATGATCCGTCATCGTTTAAGTGGGCAAATCACCATGTTTTATTATGATTATTTTGTATGTCCAATATTTTACGATTAAACGCTCATGCAAATCGCAACAGATTTATTTATTATTGTGTTTTTTAAAATAATTTTGTCAAGGTGTGATTTTTATTTACTCAGATTTCAGGTAACTGTATCTAGCTGCTGGGTTTTAATTATTTTTTATTTAATTAATTATATTTTTTACTGCGTTGTGGCGAAATTGTCGTGATTAATGTATATATCTAGTTATTCTTGCATGTCACTGTGATTTATTTCTATATGACATGTGATTGATTATTTTGTACCATCAACACATATACTATACCGTAAATTTACCAACGAATTGTCTTTTGACCATTTATTAACAATTCCTATATTTTTGTCCACGCAGGGGTTGTAAATGGTGGAACGCTGCTACACCTACCCAAAATCTGGACACATAAATATCGTGGTCTGAACAAAAAATAAAATAAAATTTAAAATACATATAATAATAAAAAAATTCGCTGCTATTAACGTCCGCGTGGAAATAAGTACAAAACAGGTGCTATTTGAGTGCACTGGAAACAATTATAACATGATACGGCGATTTGCGTACGTAAAATAATGTAAGTCGAACAGTATTAATGGTGATTAAGCGCACAATGACATTTAGTGACAGTTAGTGTGCAGTCGAAACGAAAACAAATGGTTATATCAGAGTTCTCGACAACGTTTGCACGTCCGGCGGTTGACACGGTATAGGTTCACGATTCACACGGATATGACAACTTTAGTACATCGACGGCATACTATGAACGAACGGTGGAGTGTGTGCGTATTTCAAAATATTCATTATCCGAATTAAAGCGTAATTTTAATATTATATATATATATAATTTTGTTAATGTAGCCTATACATATATATTATCTTACTGCATTCTTTGTCTTTAAAGCTTTATTAAAAAAAAAATTAAAGAATAAATAAAATATAATGCTCGTATATTGTAGTATAGTCACAATTAATTTATAAAACTTTTTATTTATTAGCCAAAAACATATTGTGGCTCTTTTCAACTTGCGGCCCAGGAATATAGCCCCCCCCCCCTCCTAACCTCTACCGGTCTATCCAGTTCTGGTGTTTAGGTTTTACGCATTAATGATTCATAGCATAGGGAACGACGTCGCACACTGCCTGTTAATGGACGATGATACAGTCGACCAGTAATTCTCAATTTGGGCGATATAAACTCCCCCCTCCTGTGAAAAGGTTTTGAAAAGTGGTTAACTTGGTTTGAGTGGTAGAGAAACGCTGAGCAAGTCTTAGGTGGTAGGGTGTTGTTGATCATAATATTAAATATATTTAAATTAAAACTTAAAATTGAAATACATATACTCGTATTATACTGAGTTTCATGCTATGATTTATTCGTAACTATTTTCAAACGATTTGGTTTCATAAATTTATCTATAAAATAAATGCAAAGTAATATAATATAAATACTTATAAGCTAGGTCGAAATACATTTGATAATCTATAATTATTTTCAAACTTAATATCTTTAATATATTCTTTTCAAACAAATCATTTTTTTTTTTTTTTTTTAAGGGGTGTTATAAAATATTTTGCTTCTAAAGATGGTAGTAGCTTAAAAAATGTTGAAAATCACTGCGGTAGACTGTCGTTAATTTGAACATCGACGGTTCAAACATTTTTATAAATCAAACTGAACGCTTATTCCCCTCAAACGAACCTCCGTAATTCGAAGAAAATTACATATATTTCACTCAAATCGGTAAAAAGAAATCAATAAAGAATCAAACGGCAGTAGACGCTCTGCAGTTCGAATAGTTCTGGCCAGGATCTCTGTGATTTGAATTTATTATTTTAATATGATTTATCATCACTAGAATCCTCAGTAATGGGACGAACAGTCGTAAAAATCAAGTAAAACGTAGTCGGTATAAAAATGAGTTTAGTAAAGTATAAGTGTTTGTCACCCTCCACAGAGCAGAAAGCAATTATAGCCGTTATATTAGATAAAAAAAAAATGGATTTATATAATGTGTACCAAGTGCATGATCAGTTATTAATTAATTTAATTAAACAATATTTATGTATATATTATAATAATAACGTTTAGCACTCCTTAAACCAAATTTCAATCTCGGTCATCAGAACATTCGGAATATCTAAAAGCCACTGAGTTTAAATCCCCGATACAGTTTTCCTTCCGGTCAACCATGTTATGATATCGACGTGTTTTAATTTGTGATAAAATCATGATTATTAGTGCGAATTCTGGACCGATTTATGACGCGTTGCAATTGTTTGGTGGCATTTCCAGTTACACATGCAGAAGCCTTCGATACTCCTAGACAAAATTACCTTAGCCGTTATACTACCCGCATCGCGTCCTGCGTACACCATATGGCATTGACATGACAACTTTTATGCGTACGCAAGATAGTATAGTGTTAATTTTTCCTTCCCGTGCACAAAAAACCGTGTAGTGCACATTTTATGATATCATGAGCGAGCAAACATTCAATTCGATGTAATAGTAGATTAGTATTTCGACGGATTAATGGCATTAATAGCATCTGCTGTGAATATTATATATGTATAATTTTTTTTTTTCTTGTCAAACCGTTACAAATATTGTATTTTCGGTAAAATGACATTATAATCCGGAACGCGTCTCATTCATTTGACGCCGACAGCAAATTATTAGGCAACATAAAGTCTTCGGGATACGGATTCAAAAGCTTATCAAAAAGTTTGATAATTATAAATAACGACTAAAATCTACTGTTGTAAGTTGTAATATTTTCTTCAAATAAAACAAGAAATCCAAACACTCTAAAACTCGAGCCGTACAAATTTTCTAAAGTTAAACGAGTTAGAAAATTGTATAAATGTTAAACGCAACTTGTAACAAAGTTATAATTGAGAAATATACTAAATTTAAAAATATACTACTTGTGTCTCCCATAAAGGTATATTTTTCAGGCAGTAAATTCAACAGGTAACTTGCGTCCCGTCTTGGACGCAAGTCGACCATATTATTCTTCTTACCTGCTATAATAGTCATGACCGAGATGCGTCCATAAATATTATGTATTACAATAATCATGTATGTATAAATTGTGTATATGGTATAATATCTGCAACTATCAATAAATTAATATTATCAGTTATTATAGAGTTTCAGTGTGATAAAATTAATTACGTGCCAAAACAATGTTTGGTTGTCACCAATTTCTGAGTCGTATTTAAAAATTGAATACATTGAAAAACTTTAAATGTAATTAATTACTTGTAATACTTATTTTATGGTATGTTTATGACTTATTTGTGTTAGAACGCAAATTGGCTGTCTCAAAAGGTACTCTTGGACGCAAATAAGCTATGATCTTTTTTGAACCTTTTTTGATGGGACGAAAATTACCTACTGATAATAATTTCAGACGCAAGTAGTATATAACGCATAAAATACTGTCTTTTAAATTCCTTATTTTCCCGTGTCAAAAGTTCTAATATCCATTTTCACAAAATAAATCATAGTATTAAACGTTGCATTTTTGTCATGTTTTCTTCTTCTTTTCCTTCCTTTTCGTCTTTCTCTTCACTTTTTTCATGATTTAACTTTTAAAAATTAAATTTTATCTGCAATCAGCTGTAAATATTATTACTACCCTTATGAAAACCAATTATTTTCGTATACAAATGTGATACTTAATTTTTTTTTTTTTTAAATAAAGTATTTTATTTATGTGTTTTTTATGATAATTAAAATATTTTAATTAATAATTTTAACTTTTATAAGGTTAAACTACAGATAAAGGTGACATCCTTATTTACTAAAACCGCATAAATAAATGTTTGTAAAATAACTTTGAACGACTCCACCAATTAATTTTTATTAATAAAATTCAAAAAATATTATAAAAAAATGAACAATTAATTCAATCCTTACCAAGTTAAATGATACATACATATATATTTCCTGTAGAAATAGGTATCAATTAAGTATATTTATCTATAGCAGTGATTCTCAAACTATGTTCAACTGAGCCCTAAGGCTCCACAAGATAGGTATAGGGTCCCTATAACTCCTACAGCATATCTGAATTCATTAAATTCAAATATTATTATATTTCTTGGTTCAAACCCTGGTACGGTTATTCGAATCACGCAATGAAATGTTTTTTTTGTTTTTTTACCGAACACTAATTTAATTTTCAACCCTGATCCAATGAAAAAATTTGATTATTTCAACTTCATTATTTTTCTTAAATAAACATTTCTAAATTTTCTCAACGAGTAAAAAAATTTAAGAACCACTGACCAACAAAATAACGAACGATAATATAAAAACAATATTTAGAATTTTTTATTCTATAAGAATTTAAAACAATGTTGCATTAATTGTAATCGAAAAGTGAAAACTATATTATTACATTGCTAATATGATCTTTAATTCTTGTATTATATTAAAAAATGGTAATACTATAATTTGACTGATTTAAAAAATTAAGTAGCTAGACATTTATTTTTTAATTCTTCTACCAATTGTAAATATTTTATAATAAAACAAATTGTATTTGCTGTTGCATTGCGATATTTTAACATAATATACATCCATGGTGCAAAAAATTATAATAATTATTGGTGATTTCAATAGTACTCATACGTGTTTAAACGTAAAAGATAATATTTTCACAATATACAAGAATATTTCATTGTTAATCTCAAGTAGGACTAAAGAAAAAAATCAAAAACGGATTACTCAAACCTTCGAAATTAAATTGAAATTTGTTTTTTGATATTTTTATGAGATACATAAACATATACTCGAGAAGGGTACTATTCAAATTTCAACCCCATGAGTTCATCATTTTCCACGTGCTTAAGAAGTTTTTTTTTATTCATATCGAATTACAACTCTACAAGGGCACGGAATACAGTAGTTATAAAAAATGTACATTATTATTTAAAAAATGAAAATAAAAATTACATCGACTTACAATTAAACGAAAAATATTTAAAGCGTAATTGAACGGCTGAGTAGAAAAAGGATAATATTCCAAAAATACGAAAAATAAACTGAGATAGCTATTTTGTAGCTGAATGTAGATTTCATTTAATGAACGTATGAAGGATAATATTCCATTGAAATTATGCGTATGAATTTAACTTTGAGTGTACGCTGAGTGGAAAAAAGATAATATTCCAGGAATATTATCTTTTTTCCACTCATTGTGACGCTAGTTAGAATGTTTGGTTTATTTTCGTCTATTTTTAGTAAAACGACGACAACCACGACAATCGTAAGATAGTTTTCGATAATAATATTATTATCGAATGTTATTATCTTAATAACGAAAACACATACACATAGACTGAAGGGACCGCCAAAAGGGGTCCAAATGAAGTCTGTAGCTTTCTTAATGATTTTTTCAACACTATACCTGATAAAGTAAAGGAACTCCATATATTTAGTGACGCATGTGGTGGCCAAAATAGAAACCATACGGTGACTAGAATGTTTTTGGCAATGATGATAAATAACAGATTTTCCATCATCCACCAATATTTTCCAGTACGAGGGCACAGTTTTTTGCCCTGTGATCGCAACTTTTCAGTGATCAAGCGAGCAGTAAGGAGGTTTGATCGAATCTATGTACCTAGTCAGTATGAAAATCTTATTGAGACCGCCAAAAAGTTCTCACCAACTTTTGAAGTAAAATCAATTAAAAATGATGACATACTAAACTTTCATGGATGGTGGCCTCAGTATTTCAAAAAAACAGCGATTGATATAGAAAAAAAAAGGTGAAAAATTCAGTATAAGCCAGTACAGATACTTGGTATATAAAAGTGAACTAAAAGGATATGTGAAGGCTTCTAACTTTATTGACGGTCTTCTAAGTGTAACTTTTAAACTAAATAAAACAAAAGAAGTGCTGTTCCCGGAGGATAAAATCTATCAAGATAAAGTTGCAGTCAACCCCAAAAAGATTCAGGACATATCAAAAGTCAGACAATACATCCCGCAAGAATATCAAAGATTCTATGATGAAATTTTGAACCTGCCAACTTCGAATGGAGCAACTAGTGATGATGATGATGGAAATTAAGATTTTAAAAACCTATCAATTATTTTAATGTAACAACTTTAATTATTTTTAAAATGTGTATTATATTTAAACTAAAATAAGACAGTACTTTAAAATACTTTTGTACTAAATAAAGCCTTTTATTAAGAATAAAATGAAGTTTTAAAATTATTTTAAGATTTTATAATAAAATCTTAAAAATGGAAATTTTAAGGGAAGTATAAGCGACGTATTAGGATATACAAATAACTCATTGAACAACTTAATATTTGAAATCCTATATAACTTAAAAAAGAGCCTGAGAGCTTCTACATAGGTATATTACCTTAAGCCAGTTTAGATTAGGCCTTACCCCTGATTTTCTTTTTATGATTTGTTATAAATGTATAATAATTTAAGATTTATAATTATTTTTTCATTAGATGTGTTTAAAATTCATTAACTGTATAAAGGGTTACAGATTGTAAATATTCCTATTTAAAAAAAACCCACATATATGGTACTTACTCTTAAGGGTCGAACAAACAAAGGATATGTACATTTCATAAAAATCATTAAAAACATACTAAAATAAAAGCAAAGAACCATAGAGCTCGCATTTGTTCTTTAAACCATGTGAATTTTATACGAAACGCTAAAATGGAAATTTAACGATGCCGATAATTTGATGAACAACACCAGAAATTATTTTGGATTGAATACGAAGATGGGCGAATACGTCAATAAAACGAGATGAAGTTTGAACTCCGTTGATAATAATAAGTTGTACTACGTGCAAGAATTAATTCGCATGCATGCGTTTAATGTTATTGTATCCGTATACACTTTACGCTACACCACTACTGTTTATCGATCCAATAATCCGGATAAGCTTTGATGCGCTTAAATTGTACCTCTCGTGGTCTAGATGTTTTCTACTTACCCGACGCGTATGTTGGACAATTGAAAAATATTATTGTGAGAAGCAATAATTTCATAGCAATAGATACACCGTCACACGATAATTCTATAACCAATCTCGACACTGGTCAATAATGCTCGTAGCAGAAACTTACAGTCGAAAACCCGCGTACCTTCACATGCATCACGTGCGTTATGTACAAGTTTAAGTTTCAAGTCCTATACGATTCCGACAACTACGAAACAAAAATTTACAGAAAAACGTGCACACTAAGCAAAACTTTGGTGAATTTCACTCGTTCTGTGAATATTTCAGATATAAATACAAGTGATTTCAAAAAGATTCATCCGATTTTAGTATACTGTAAATATTATTTTTGTATCTTGTGATAAACGAAGCACCAACTATCTGAACGGTAGGGTTACCGAGTTTCTATCGATTATTGATAATTTATGATAAACCTTAACCAAGTGACGTCATTTAATTAATTATTAACAAAATATTGACCGAACCACAAAAAGTGTTTTATGTACTCCGTATCAAAAAGTGCGAATCTGTTATTACCGTGCAGGGTGATTTTTAAAAAAAGTTTAACATTGAACTTCCAACAACCCAAAGTATACAAATATGATAAAAAAA
Organism: Sipha flava; assembly: GCF_003268045.1. Classification (NCBI taxonomy): domain Eukaryota; kingdom Metazoa; phylum Arthropoda; class Insecta; order Hemiptera; family Aphididae; genus Sipha; species Sipha flava. Next base: position 869,400 of record NW_020272220.1, read on the forward strand.
TTTCAAAGAAACCAGTTACTTTTGTAAAGGGAAGACCAAAAACTTCAGATGAACATTTTGAACAAATTCAACAAAGTTTCATAAGAAGTGTACAGAAATCTTTTCGTCGAGCATCCGAAAAACTTCTTATTTCACAAACAACAGTTTGGCGCGTTTAGTGGAGACGTCTGTAATATAAATCATAAACAATTCAGTTGTCAGAGGCTCTCCATAACAACTATATGCAAAGAAGCGTTGGAAGAGTGAAGAGTTAGAACACTTTATTTATTGTATAATTATAACTCTAAATATTGTACCTATAACTCCTAAAATTTAATATAATCGACACATTTAACATTTAAAAATAGTATACATACAATTTAACTTTTTAAACTTATCCTAACCCAGTTATTCAAACATTACGATAAATATAATTTCTTGGAATCGGATGATTCATTTTGAAGCATAATTTAAGTTAAATCACTCGTAATACATCTATTTTTATCATTTCACCGTTCACATGTTCATCAACCAATGCGTCCATAAAATAATAATCGTAAAGTTTTGACGGAAAGTAACGAAATCTATCCTTTTCGTTATGACATAAAATGTATTCATCAAATTTCAATATACATATGTAACTTTCACTCGTCAGATACATAAAACGAGTGACTTTCGCACTTTCTGCGCACGTTATACTGTTATATTATTCGACAGTATGTACAATCCGAAAAAAGCAACGGCACAGTTGAACGGATTACCATATTCTGTTGGCAATAATACCGTTGTGACCGCATAATAAATATTTCGTCCGATAGCAGTTTCCATATCGTCGAATAAATGAAAATAATAACTACACGATTATGTTGTAGGCTATGCTAAGTTCACGCATTTGTAGTGCACGTCCTAACCCACGGGAAATGGGATACGGATCCGTTGATCCAGTAGGAATTTCATCAATTTAAGTAAATATACCGTACGAAGAACGAACATTTGAGTTAGCATTTATTGGGTTTTAACATTTTTAATACGTTTTAAAAGTTCGATTATAATACGTGAACTGTATCGATTGTATCCATAAGCCTAGCGATTTATTTTATCCGCTATCAATTGTTTGCGACCTAACTCACCGGGTACCACAAAAAATGAAACGCTTATTATATAGACTCCCCTCCAACAAGTACTTTCATTTTAACACAATAATACATATATAGATCTGGTGATACGAGGAGAGCAAAATGTTTTTTTGTATGGCTGTTATTCTCGATATTACTGAAAACTTACTGTAATGAATCCAAAAAAAAATTTTCCTCTAAAAAATTGTTCAAGCAAAAAAAGATTTATACATTTCCCGGTACTTTCAACAATCGTAATAATGCGGTATATAAATCATTTGAACAAACGTACTTTGTAAGGAGCGCCTTATGAAAATGTCATTATGTTCTTTTTGCTGATATCACGAGAAACATATTTTTAGGAAGGGACCGGGAAGCGCAGGGCCGGGCGTTTAATGGTAATACATTTTAGATGGTTTTTTTTTTATGTAAATCGCTCCTATAATTTCTAGAACATTTTAAATTTATTCATTTTAAACATGTAGGAACTATGTGTGAAGATCGACATTTTTTTAACTTTTTTTTACAATTTCAAAATCCTGATTACGTCATTAATTATCAAACTGTATGACTCATATCACAAAATCAAATTTATTTAATTTTAATTTTTATAAAATATACATTATTATTTAATACCTTATTATTTTTAACACACGTGTGTGCGTGTGTTTTCTATATTGTTTACAGGTGGATATTTTGGATACGTGCGGCAACCCTCAGTTTCCGGCCATGCGGCGGTTGAGCATAGCCAACGCAAACGCATTCATGTTTGTCTATTCGATCGATTGCGAACGGTCATTCGAGACAGTCAAGCGGAACTTCGAGGAAGTTCGGGAACAACGCGAAGACTACCAGATGCTGCCTATCGTGATAGCCGGCAATAAACTCGACTTGCCATCTGAACATAGGCGAGTCACTGTAGAAGACGCGTCCGAGTGGCTATACTGCGAGTTGCCGAAAATGAGGCAAGTGCCAATATACTCGACATTGTGCTCTGCATTTTTGTTAACACAACGCATTTATTATTATTATTATTATTATAAATAATATTATTTAATCCACTGTTGTGATCTTGCATGAAATCAAATATATTACAAATCGGCAAAATTCTATTACATTAGTTTCACTTCAAAAATATTGTAAATGAAAATAAAGTTCTGAAAATTGTCGAGTTTTTATCGTTGGATATGCTATAATGTTGTATTTAAAAAAACAAAATATATATTATTACTCGATTACATACGAATCGTGATTTCTTCAATGAATAAAACATAATACATTTATCATTCATATCTAGAAATATTTTTGATGATTTTTATAGTTCTATTAGATAAACTATGTGTTTCAAACGAAATTTTGCAACAAACATATTTAAAATAACAATCAAATTCGCAAAAAAATTAAAAATAGCACAAAGGTAAAGTGAACTTATTTGGATCTTATTAATTCAAATACATTATTCCTTATACAGATATTTATCACTGTTTATGATTCATATAACTATTTTGATCGTGCATTATTTTAAATTAGATATGAGAATCGATAAAACAAAATAAATCGCATAGTTAAAATAAAACCAATTTACTAAACCGAATTTTAAAAATAGTAAATGTCTAATTATTTTACACGCAGTCGTTCAACATTCGCTCGATTCCATTATGACACGCGTAAAATGTGTCGGTTGTCTCTACACGTTGGTTAACCATCGCTATCATACAATATTGTATAACCAACCGTTGCAACGGGTTTCTTTGCACTTGTTCGAATTCGAATGCATTTCATCAATTTTTTCCATTAATATATTTTGTTCGGTGCTTGTGTTTTACAATATTATCATATTATACCGTCGGGCATAGCCTAAAGCCAAAAGCAGCTAAATATTTATTTTTTTTTTTTCTGGGGGGGTTAAATTTAATAGTTCATATAAAATCATTCAATTTAATTTTAAGAAAACATTTCGATAGGAAAGACATCTGAACCCTAATGCCCTGGTTACATTCTTGATCCCACCATCGCCATCGTCGTCGTTGTGAAGTCGCATTACCTGTACCGCAGTGAAACCATGTGCGTCGTAGTGTACACTGTAGGTACAATACTGACGTTCCGTCGACCGAACAAACGTCATTTGGATGTACAAATTTTCCAAGCCAAAACACATTTATAACATGGGTTGAGTTCCTAGGAGGAATACAAGTATATTTCATTTCCGGTCTAAGCCTGTTTTCGGTCGGGAAGCCAGCTGTGAAAAAAAAAACGATATACTAGCGTGATGGCAACTACCGTGAAAACTACCACCAGCGCGTGCCAAACCCTTAGCTTTCTACTTTCCAGTGTACACCGCGATATTCTCTCGGTTGTAGCACGGGGTGCGCAGGGCACATTACTTTACACGACCTCTGAACTCCGGTGATTAAGGTACCGATTCATTACGAACTCTACTGGCCTTGAGCTATAAGAAATATTCGTTATCATTACAATGTCGCCGGTTTAAACCTAATACACAACACATCGAATGCGGCTGTGAGTCCGCTACGGGATTTATTTTCTACTGTCACATATTTATATAGAAACCATGTGAAACACACCTCATTACGTTTTTTCCTCGTCCACCAATCAAATATTTTTGAGATTTGTTCAACCTTCACGCGCAGATATTACGCAATGCCAAAACATCTGTACTGTTGTCAATTTATCACATCAACCTTCCAAACTCTTGAATTAATTAAAGAGGTACAATGTATAAATGTATCTATGGTATATCGTATTAACAAAAAAAATTTTTTTCTGTTAATACGATATACCATAGATTTATTTATTTTACACAACTATGTAACTAATAAACTAAAGCATCAAAAAATCGCTCTATATAATTAATACAAATTTTACAAGTATTCTTTTATATCGACTTGTGTACCTACAGTAATATGAAAAATAATAAAGATCTAATCACGATCATAATAGATAAAACAAACGCCAACTTAATCACTTATTTCGGAAAAGTTCATGTAGTATAAATAGAACGATATAACAGACATTTTACACCAATGCCTGTTCCAATAATAGTCATAAATTATGTATGCATTACGTTTGTAGTCATGTACACACGCCGTTGAAATATCGTATTGGTGTCAAAGGTAATCTATAGCCGATATAAAATATTCTAAAACAAAATTTAAAAAGACATTAATAAATTACTGCACGTTTTTTATATTATTTATTTGTTTAATCTATAAACATTAAACTATTGTAACAACGATTATGGATGGCTTTTATTTTATTTTCGATAAAGTTTAATAATATAAAAAATGTTTAAACAAGTTTCTTATATTATATTTGATTACTTACACTTTACATCTATTGAGCGTATCCATGTTAAAAAACAATAAAACAAATAACTGTAATAAAATCAAAAAAAATCGAAACTCTATGGTCAGATAAAATACAGAGATGAAAAAATTATTTAGCTGATTGGTATTTTAAATTTGAAACCAATGTACCATTGCTCTAGAAAAACAATTCTGAGTGAAACAAATCGAATAGTAGTTGAATCACAATTTATAATAAGCTAGGTTGAACTTATAATGTTCTAACTTTTGTCAATCCTTCTGTTTGAAATCGTAGACACAAAAACCAAAAATACACATCGTGCAACCAATGCATTCCTCATTTAACTCGGAATCTAAAATATTTTAAAAAATATAGGGTACAATAGTTTTAAAAATTCTAAGGGGATTGGAAGCAGTTATGTCTGTGTCAGTCTGCCAAAACATGCATAACGTAGAGATTTAGAATTATTCTATTTCAATATACTGCCTTGTTAGATCAATAAGATGATTATTGATACTTTCAATACATTTCTGTTACGTTTTTATAAAATTACTACTACTTCAACGTTCTTTCAGTAATAATGACCTCTAAATGCAAAGAACAATAATAACGATAATTAAAACTGCTATTCTTTGTCAAGCTATACTTTCGTAAAAATGGCTTTATATCAGTTGCATCGAAAGTCGCAGGTAAAGAAAGAAAAATTATGGGATGAAAAAAAGGTACATCTATTGCGCCGGTATAAAAAAGGTATAATTTATAGGTATACATCTATTGCGCCGATCAAAATTCAAGTTAATACATTTTGCTATTACCTTATTGATACTTATATTGATGAAAATGAAACTTTTCCCCCGTATCTTTGGTCGTGTAACATATCAGGCGAAAGAACAACAAATGCCTGTGAGAAATTTCATTCAGCGTTTGAAAAATATTTTTATTCGCTCCATCCAAATATTTTTGTTTTTTATGAAGTTTTAAAAATAATGTAACACAATAATCATAATACGTGTGTTCTCTTAGTTATCACAAATAGACCAAACTTTAAATTTATGACAAAAAAATAAACAGTAAAATAGACATAACTAATTTTAATATTGGCCTTAAGAACTTTTCAAAATTTGTAGGATTAGTGTAAATAATTATTTGATTAAAAATTTAACGCAAACAGTAATTTAAACATGTCTATTTTAATTTCCTCGTATTAGATTTTACAATATAAAGAAAAAATATTTAGTAATATTTTATTCAATCCTGTTTGCCATGATATTCTTTTCTGTTAATGAACTAAATAATATTTCGTTTAATGATTTAACTATTAATGATATGATTAACTAGAATATTTAACGATTCCAAACACATACTACTTTACACAGTGTTAAAATTGGATAATTTGTTTTCATCAGTATATTTCTGTTTAAATTTTAAAGCATATAATTTGGCAAAAATATAATTTTAGCGTCAAAACACGAGTAACAAAAATTTTAAATACATTTCATTGATCAGAAATTAAATTTTGATGAAACAGTTATACGAGCAATTATGATCATTTTCATTACAAAATTGTCTGTATACCACTAATAAAAATTCTAAACAATAAAAAACGTTTACGCATTTACTTTTGTTACTATTGTTTACATTAAAAAAGGTATACATTTATCAAGATTTCCTGGTAATGGAAGTGCCATCTTAGGCTACGGTAATGTAGTCCGTCGTCAAAATGTTGCAATTTTATATTCCCAATAAATCTTGGTTTTATTTTTAAATCTAAAAACATGATTTAAAATAAATGAAAATACTTTCTGTATAATTTTTTTATTTTTTGCTAAACAGTAGTTTTTTAGAAATAACATTTTATAAAGATTTTATAGTAAAAATTATTTTAATTCTGAGAAAAAAAAACAAGTAAAAAAGTTTATAATTAAATGCGATACAATAAAAATCTCACAAAACTTATGTAGAATTTATTCACATATTTATTCCTTTAAAAAACAATCCAAACATTCAAATTATGAATACGTTTGTATAGGTAGTCATTTATTATACGATTTCAACATATATTTCAGTTATGGTTAATTAGAATGTTTACATTTGCTTAAACCAACAAAATAATAATATCACTTATTCATGTAAATTTATTTTGGAAGTTCTATAATACATTTGTACTTTGATTATTTGTTGATTTATAATGATGATAATTTGTATTTCACTCTTTTCGAAATTCAAAACAGTTGTTAAACTATCTCACATTAATAAAATCTATTAAATAAATATAATTAAAATACAATTTTTTGTAAGTATAATAATTTATTGGTTAAACATAATTTTATTAAAATAAAATAATTGTATTTTACTTTGATACATTAACAAATAAAATGTATAATATTCAATTTTTGGTATTTCATAAAATGCTTTTTAATTTTGTATAAAATCCAGTAGTCTATGAAGAAGTAAGCAAGAATTATTTATTTGAACCAATTATCTAAACGTCGAACAAAAACCCTTGACTAGACATATTGTTAATGACAAAACAAAAGAAAAATAAATATTATATTTATATTTATATTTTCATATTTATTTATAGATACTCAATGGGCATAGAATACTGAAAGATAAATATATGGTTAGTTATATATATTTTAGTATATTTTAGTATACATATTTAGGTCAAGTAACTAAGAGCAACAAAATAAAACATAAAAAACAATATTTAGATTTATAAAATATAAACCAAAGATAAAGACAAAAAGAAAAAATTTTAAGTATTTCAATTTTAAATAATATTTTTATTAGCAAAATATACATAAACTATACAAAATAATATTGTTATTAATACAATGTTTTAACTCCAAGATAAAACGAAAGAAAAAAAATCAAAATTCTTAAGTTACTTTTATTTTTTTATTGTACTTATTACTTTAACTTTAATATTCAGTTTACCGGTGCAAAAAGTCAGTAGTTATGTTTGCAAGTAGAAATATAATAAGTAGACGTTGATCTAAAGTTGAATTTGGAACATTTATATTAATTAGTTCAAGTATTTTATCACAATCAATCTTGGAACTAAATAGGTTATAAAGCCAACGTACATAATTAAATTGTCTGCTGAATTCTAAATGTTCGATATTAAATTTAAGCGTTACTGAATTCAAAGTGAATTCGAAATTTCCTGTCTTATACGTCGGCATATAAAAAAACCGATTTTGAAATCGTTCCAATTTTTCTATAAGATACTCTTAAGGGGGCTCCAGATTATTGAACCATAATCAAAAATCGATCGTACAAAATAAAAATTTAAAACACACAAGCAAATTTGATTATCAAACTCCCAATAATCACATTTTAAAAACCCAAATATACATACAGCATAATTATAGATTTCATTGATGTGATCGTTAGGATCACTAGAAAAAATGATGCCCAAATTTTTGTCTATAGAAACGATACCTAATTTTTTTTATTTATATAATGATTAAATTTAAAATTGTGTCTATTTCTAGTGAATTTAATTTTGACGCATTTTTCCGTATTTAAATTAAAACCGTTATTTGCACACCATAAATAGAATGAATTTAGGTCATATTGTAGCTTATTACAGTCATCTATCGAAGAAGTTGACGTAAATAGCTTTAAATCATCAGCAAATAATAAAAATTTACAATATTAAAATTTATTATTTAGATCATTAACAAAAATTAAATACAATAAACGTGAAAGCACTTCGGATGAAACATAAATATTTGACAATGTTGAATTACCAATTTTAACTTGTATATGATTTAAACCAAAAAATAATTGGATCTCTAAGCCCAATAAAGTCAAGTTTATTTAATAATATCAAAAGATTTTTAATATTTGTGTAGCCTACATCAACTTGAATACCATTACTTATTGATTGCACTAAATCAGAATAAACAATTATGAAATTAGTTAAAGTTAATTTTGGCTTACAAAACCTATGTTGGTTATCTGATGAAATAGTTTTAAAAATATAAGGTATTTTTAGTTCAAGAACTATACAAAACTAAGTATATTTAACTCATAATAAATAATTATAAAATACATAAATGTATTTATTTATAAATGCAATTAATCATAAATATGATTAATAATTAACTTAATTGAATAAATAATAATAATTATTTGCGATCTTAGAAAATTATAATTATTATATTAAGGCTTTAAAGCTTTCGTGAATTTATATTTAGCATAAGTTATTTCGTTTTTCAAATACAACCATAGTAGCATGTCGACGTTTTGTAGTCATTGCAGACTCCATCTTAAGAATACACCAATAAATCACACTCACTATGTCACTATTAGCGACTGTTTTCCTTGGTTTCCTCTCCTTTATCTAGACATACTTTGAGAATAAACATACCGACCGATTTCGCTAAAATTCGTCTGAGCTCATTTTGATTCCAGAACTAGAACCTAAAATGAGTCCGAAATTTCAACACACTACTGTTGTATATACATTGATATATCCAGAGAATAAAAAATTATAATTATGTAAAATATTGTTTTTAAAAGTAAAAATTTTTCAAAGTAAAAATAAATATATAATAGAGATATATAAATAGATATAAATACATGCAGTATGTAGTTCTATTTTGATAATTAACAAGTATTAATTTTACTATAAATTACTACATCGTGACATGAGATTTAGAATACATCCGCTTAGACCAGAGGTGGCGAACCTTATTCTATTCTGACCAAATAAAAAAAATACAAATTTGAGAATCTGCCATAGTAAATTAATATTTATTATTTACTATATAATAATATTATTTATTTATATAAATTTAAATTTCATATTTTTATTTTTATGACTATTTAATTACAGTGGTTTTTTTTTTTTTTTTACTGGGAATATTACATTTTTAAATGAGAATATGTTACTGTAGTTCGGTATTTATTTTTGATAAAAATCATCTGATATAATTTTCCTTTATTATTTATTATTTATTTATTATTATTTACTATTATTTAACATCATTAATATTATTTTGACACAAATGTTATATAATATTATATTTTTATTTAAAACTGAACCTTTTTATTTTAATTTCTAACCAAAATGCATTTTTTCATTGCAATTCGAACATTCAACCTTTATTTCATATTTTTCTTCAAAACATATTGACAGTTTTCTCAAGGAGTACTGTTATTGATTTGTGTGATATCACCCATCATATTAATATTGTCTTCTCTTGTTCTGGTAATATTTTGATCAATTTATATCAGATTTGCTAATCTTTTAATATTAAGACAAGCCGTTTTAAAAATTTTAAGCAATTTAGACATTAAATGCATAGCAGTTAACGGATTGTAATGCAATTGATGCACTAAATAAAATAAAAATGACAATTAAATTTCAGCCATTTCTTTTGCAACTATTGTTTTTAATTAGTTTTATTACGACAAATTTCGTAAAATGGTCTTGATAAACCATGGTGAGTTTGAATAATCCATCAATATTAGATTGAAAGTTAATCAAACTAACATGACAGTGATTGTTAGATTCTTAAAAATGAAATGGCTTTTCTACTCTAATTCTTTTCAAAGTTATTAGTTTTTTAATGAACATAATGACAGAAAAAAGTCTATTTCAAAACTCGTAATGTTTGAAAACGTATAACTTATCTCATACGGCATTCAATTTAGCCTTTCTTTGGCTAATTCTTATTCAGCAATATATTACAAATTTAATTTGCTTGGCCATAAAATTTCTTATTTCATATTTTTCATTTTTTCAATTGATTTAACAATTAATATGCCTTTATTCATATTTCCATATACTTTATTATTTAGATAGTTCAGTATAAAATAAAACTTTAACATAATGCGCACACGATTCTCGGTGGATTTACACATTTCGAAAAGAAAATTGTCGCGTAAATACATATAAGTATATATAGACATAAATTTTACAAGATAAAAACCGTTACCTCCACAATTCATGAACTGATGATGGTTAAAAATGTATCAACATCTCGATACGTTAGATGGGCGTGATGTAATTTACTCTTAACGAATTCGTATTTGACATTTCATATAATTCCTAGAATATGTGAGATATATTATATAATAAGTACCTATAGCCGGATATTTTCATTTTTATCTTACAGAATCTATAGAGTTAAAAACATTGTAATACAATGTCCGAACTTGAAAATTATACACTCGGCCGTAAACAGATACGCCATCATAACAGCATGATTTCAACTAAGTAATTTAACTTCGATATCACGAACTTATGAAATAACTTGCACGAGCAGAATATTTCATCTAAACACACGTAATTGTGATTTTATGGCCGGTTATTCGAAACTAGTGCCGTGTATAGATGGAAAACCGTGTTCACTGGCTTCTCCACCGCTTGACGTCATTTTTCATCACGGTGCGTAGGTATCAAAGGAATTTAAAACGTTCAAATATACGTGCGCACACCCGAATAGCGATGTACAGCTGCTACAGCTTACACAATTAAATTATATCGCATCTCGATTAAAAAGTATTCGTCCAAAACGGTTGGAACACAAGTTTTACAAACATTTAATGGGTGAAAAGTGTGAGGAATTACTACCGGTCGTTTATTTTGTACAAGTCGCTTGGCAAATTGAATACAAACCATAATTAAAACTGAACGTTTACCGGTAAAATACGCGTGAAACTCGTGGCGGCGGCGGCGGCGGTGATGCATTCGGGAGAATGTGAACGACAGGATGATAATGACGTTTCGAGGCGATTAAGGCCTCGAAATAATGTGATTTAACTTACACAAAATTAATGGGCAGAAACAGTATGGATTTACGAGATATGTCTTCAAAAGCAACTTCACGCTTTTGATTAATAACAATAATAATTATACGATGCCGATGAGATAGTACGTAATATTATCTGAAATCACGATTAGTGTCGCAGAAAATGTTTTTTAACGTGAATGGAAATACTTATGGATTGTTCAATCAAAAACTAATAACCCAAATGATTAGATTTCACGGTCGTTGAGTTTACTCAACGGCTAATATTCTGATCCGATATATTATAATCGACTCGTGATCCGATTATTGTTTGTACGTAAACAAAATATTGGTCAATCCCGCGTTTCGCGTTCGGTGTTATTATGGTACGCCAACGAATAATATTATAATGGGGTACGTTCTAAGTAAAATGTTGTAACTATTACTCGATTTTACCACGTGATGGCGCCACAAAATTTACTAACTCCGCCAGTTTTTTTTTCTTACCTGTAATGGGTATATGTAAACTCCTCCAGTTTTTTTTTGTGTTTTGTCTGTGAAACCTTTCATAGTCATCTAAAAAATTCATTTTAGAAAATTCAACTGAATGTTCATAATAGTCAAAAAATGACAGTATTACAGGATGCTATAAATAGGTAAACTAATGGAGTAATACAAGACTTAAGAATAATTCTACCTGTTTTTTTTTCTGGTGGAGTTTACAGTAAAAAAAGGTACTTGTGGCAAAGTTTACATGCGCCTGAGCACCTGTACCCCTTTCACTTTAGACGGGATACCTACCATTGAACTTACATCACGGAAAAAAAGGCATCTCTGTTCCTTCCTGGATTTAACTGGTGGGTCAGCATGACATTTTCGAAAAATAACTATAGTTAAACTCTTGTAACAGAGCAGTGTTTATCAAAAACAAAAATATAAATAAATGGTAAAAGAACCTGTATTTCATATGATTATTAAGGCCGAAAGAAAGTGCCTCGAATTATATTACTTTTACGTATTTTTGAACTACGTTGAACTTACTAGTATGACACGGTCTGGTGGTTGATGAGAGACGTAAAAACGCGGTCGGTGACAGGGATTTTAATAAAGGCTGCCGCACGGGTCCGCGTAAAGTATAAGTTAGACTAGATTATTCTATACGCAGACATTTAAACACTACAACTCGTAACAACTGATCATGACGCTCTGTTAGGCTCGATGCACGTTCCGACATTAAACTATTAAAACTATACGGAAAGCGTGACGATTATTATTAAATATATTATTACCTCTGAATACATCACCTCTGTTTCCCGTCAGAATAATTAATTTTTTTTTTCTTTAATAATTATGATCGCAAAATAATTGTGATAAATACATCTAAAAGACAAATATTAATTGTTTTCTCCGATTATATAGATATTTTCCAAATAGCAATTTCATTTCACAGAAGTACGTAAAAAATTCTAAAAAAAATATCCACTTGTATTTCATGAAATATATGTACGTTCATAATCCATATTCATTCATGCTAAAATATTATAATTATTTAAACGTGTTACAACAAATGATTTAGAGTAGTATATTTCATCATCACTTACCCGAAATAAAAATTTGTGTTTCCCTAGACGAAATACCACGCCTTGTATCAAATAGAAAATTAGAAATAATAATAATGTAATGAACAGGGTTGGGATTTTATAACACTTAAAATTGCATAAATATGTGCTATATTATAACCTTAAAAATCGCTAAATAAGCTCTAAAAATATGCAATAAAAAGAAAAAAAAAAGGAAATTTATTATTTAATAATTTTATACGAGCACATGAGCAGAATGTGGACTGTATAAAGCAAATTCTACATTCGTTCGTTGATAATCGGCTATTAGTTTATTCAATAGAAATCAGCAAATAAAACTAACAAAATCAGCAGATAAAAAAAATAGAACCAAATAAAACGAAATTATTGTAATATATTATACCTACCTATATACTATCGCTGTAATTGTACAGAGTTGCATCAGCATAATCGGTCTATTTACTTAATCTATACATTTATAATTTAATTCAAAATTAAAATTAAAATTTTGAATCTTGAAAATTCGATTAACAAAAGTCAAAAAACACGTTTACCAAAGTATAATTTCATAAAATATGCCCGATTTTGATTAAAACACAGGTAAAAGGCAAAAAAGTCTCAAAAAATCTAAAAAAAGGACTATAAACTAAAAAACGCAAAATATACAAAAAAAAGCAAATTAACATTTTTTATTTAAGTTCTCTGTATCATGAACACACATTTTTAGCTTATTCTGCTAGTTTTTAAGCATCTCATAAGAAATATGCAAATGCTAAAAAATCACAACCCTGGTAATGAATATTGATTGCGATCCAAAAATATCAAAAAAGAAAAGTAAATTTTGGTTACCAGACGATGGAAATATTCGTGAATTTTCTTTTAAAAATATCGTTTGCACAAATACAACAATTGTTTTTTTTAAAACGTGGTACGATAAATAATGCAATTATAAAACCATTATTTTGATTAAAAAAAAAAAGAAATGAGCTTATTGTCGTACAACAATATGGGATCGATTGAGAAAAGTCGTGATTTCACGAAAAAAATGATATGTCTGTGCATGGCTAACCGATTCCCGCGTAAAAAAGTATGTTTGATATGCTTATTATTTTTTCGTTTTCTGTTTTTTTTTCTGTCTGCGCCCCAGGGTTAAGCTGATCGAATGTTCGGCCAAGGAAAACGTGAACGTACGCGATCTGTTCAAGTGCTTGCTAGTATTGTCCCGGAAACTGAACGGGTCCGAGGACCAGGCGGCGGGTCAGCTGAAGCGCCGGTCCAGTGCGTACGTCAGCCACACTAAGTCGTCGAGGCGCGCGGAAAACGCGTCAGCGGTCGCCACTACTTCCGCATCGCCGAGCTCCGCGGCTTCCGGTCACGGTCGTGATGAGCTCCAGCACCAGCAGCAGCAACAGCAGGAACGGTCTAAGCCCAGGAGCCGCAGCCTGATCAGACGGTGCAGCCGCAAGACCAAACAGCAGATCAGAGACACGACCGCGGGCGGTAACGGAGGCGGGGTGGACGATTGTAACGTCAGCTAAACGTGCGCGCGCTGTGTAAAGTTGGAAGTTAAAAAAGGAAAAATATTAAAAAAAAAATGCACGCGGCTGCGCGTAAAAAAAAAAAAAAACGTTATAAAAAGAAGAGAAAAAACAAATGTGCTAATAATATTAGTATGTGTTTTAGGTTCTTGTTTTTCCATCCCCACAACTTCTTTTACTCGGGCTCCCGTGAACCGTCGATTTGTATAAATATCCGTCACCCTATCCCCGTTCACAATCGGCTTCTTCTTTTTTTTCTTACTTCTCTAATTACTCTCCACCAATACGAACTCCACGCGTTATAACGGCTATAACCGTAGGTCAAAGTTCCTGACGTGTTATATTTATTCCGTCTCCGTCGGCCACTTGCTCGATTCGTAGCTGTATTGAACACGACCCCGACGAACGCGCAGCTCACACGAAAATACATACAGGTTTTCGTGATCATTTCGTCCCACTCCCTTGCAATATCGAGTTTATTGCACACGTCTTGAAATAACTTACGCTAGTTCTTCGAACGATATGTGCAATGTGCGACGACTAACTGCTACTGACGGTGTAATAATTTCACAATATCATACTACGATATTGTAACGTATTGCAGCTTGCGACTTTCCTCTAAAAATGGCAATCGATATTTAATTAATTTAATTACCTATTGCATTCTTCCCTGCTGCGATTCGTTATCCCGATTTAAAAACTCGACGCACCAACACCGTGCATTGATTTACTACTGTCGTATCAAGTGGTCGAAACGAATTATGAATCGTTGGCAGAAAATTGATACAGTACGAGTATGTGTTAATATTTACATAACATTCTGACATTTCGTCAAACACATGGGTAGTAAAAATTATCCGGTTTTTAGATATTATTCGGTTCGAAACTCCCATAGTAGCGCTATGATGCATACTGCAAAGCTCGGTAAACGGACGATTAAAATATTACGTTATGGCAGTATTGTCGGAAGAGATTTTGTTGGAGGATGACATATATTTCTACGTTAAATAGTAGAACGATGGTATCCCATCGTACCGCCTCACCCTACTGTACCCCCGTACACACCCAACCATTTCGACCGCTGCCAGACGTGGAAAAAAACCATCAGGATTAGGTCCTTCGTGTATATTTGTAAATTAGTATATGCAATAAAACAAAGGCGATTAAACTTTGTCATTTAATTTTAAAAATTAACAATAATTAATAAAGCTCTAATTTGAATTAATAATTTACTTTTATTATTTTTTAATTGTATATAATCTTTTTGTATTTTCGAAAATATTACCCCTTCCCCCATTTCAACTGTAGTTCTAGATCCACGCCCGACTGTGCTAAGTCACCGAACACAAGTGTATTGTTCGATTTTTTTGTTACTAAATGGATATTAAAAAATATTTATATATTAAATTTTGTAATTTAATAATTTAAAAATTTAAACAGCACTTCTAATACATCGAAGTATAATAATACGTTATACTATTGTATATTTTTAGATGATAAGTTTCGAAGTAACATTTTGTTTTTCGGTCAACAGTTTACACTGTTCATCAAAGTTGCTGGTTTTATCTATAATTTCTCAACGCTGGTTGAAAACCACAATAAAATGTGTATATAATAATGTTGATATTATTCATGATAAAGAATTAATTTTAATTGGATTTCAACTTTCAATGTGTTTTGTTACGAATTATTTAATCTAAGAAACACGTTTTTTAAATACTCGTATTATTGGAGTGGTCTGATATCATTTTTATTCACACCGTTTCTCGTTTTAAACTCGTGTAATTATTTTATTAATTTTAATGCTTACCTGTAATCGATTTCACTAGTACGGTGTTTATGATTTAAGCAAATAACAGGATGTGTTGTAGTGAATTCATAGTCTAGTCATTTATGTGCCACTGATTTCCAAGTTCTTCCAAATAGTCAACGATTGAATAATATCAAAAAATAAATACAAATTACATATTATACTCACCACTTATGACTATTTCTAATTCTACGTTTACCTATTAAACCATTTTAAAAATCTACATCTATATTTACATAAATTGATCAAAATAGAATTTTATGGTACAACGCTCTAAAATATTTGATTTTCATATTATTCATAAATTACAATTTAAAAATTATTTATAAGATATAATTCTAATTATTATACGATTTAAACATATACTTAATTAATAAACACAATGATAATTTATACAATTTTGTATAGATAATTTCAGTGAACAAAGACTAAATTTGATATTGACTAACGTTTCTAAAAACGTTCCTCCCGAGTAGCTCAGTAATAGACAGCCACCATCAGATAATAATTAAAAAAATATATTATGCATGCATAATTTCATGTACAACGTTTGTCGCCTGTCTTACTTTATTCAAGATAAATTTACAGAGGAGTATATACCCTAAAGGCACAAATAATTACATAATACTGAATACTTACAAACTATACACAATGTATTTATTCGTCCAAGTACTCCAATTAAATAATAATTATCATAATTCTCATTCTACTCGATATCTAAATTATATGTTTTACTAATTTAACTAATTTATTAAGTTATATTGTATTTATAAATAATATACACACGTAACATGTATAAATCAATAAAAAAATTTTAAACGTGTGTATTTATTTGGTAGTTATTTGTTTTAAATGTGTTTAATAATAATAATAATTCATAAAGATAATATTTTTACTAACGAATATGTGTATAAAACGTTCATTTTTTATTAAAAGACACACGTCATTGGATTTGTGAGGTACGACTTACAGTGAAATGCTGGAAGTGTAATGGAAGTCAGTTACTTAATTATACATGCATACTCAATACATGGTTTATATTGATAGGTCTCATGTATGAAAAAGTATTTTGTTTACTTAATTTAGGGTTCTATTCATATAAGATCCCAGTAGAGTAGTAAGTTACGGATTCCAACTGATATCGCTTTCAAATCGATCTCGCGTAAAACGTGTGTCTATCTTTTTTCTAATAAAATATGTACATATACATATATTGTATACAAATCATATCTTCATTGTTGGCAATTTTATGAGTGAAAATTCGTTTAATTCAATCGGTTAAAAAGCAGGGATATTAATTAATATCTATATATATATATTTTTTTTTGTTTTATATATATTTCTTAATTTCTGAAAGTCCCTTATGTTTTCTAGCAAAAAAAAAAAAATAAATAAATAAATAAATAAAACAACAAAAATACATAAATGTATTATCAAACTTATGACTCATTTTTTAACTATAAAATATCTATAAAAGATACTAGCGTCTTTATTATATTGGAAATTATAGTTGTTTTAAACATATTTACGTATTTTGAATAACCAACAAGTTCTTTATTATATTATATCACATGGTCTTGTGCAATTAATTTTAATTGAACCAACGTAACAGTCTATTTAATTTCCCTTAATTATTTTTGTATACATTTGAAGTAATAAATAAATAATAAATTAATAAGTAATAAATCAATAAATATAAAACAAAAATAAAAATCCATAATTAATATAATAATCAATATGAAAACCACATTATTTTTAGTGTCTCAATATTTCACACTTCATATCTTAATCATGCTTCCCTATAGATCTCACATAAAATAATTAAGTATAACAGAGTAATAAATACACTAAGTTCTTCACACCAATAATATTTAGCAGTACCTACTAGGTAGGTATTTAAAAAAGAATATATTAATCACACATTGACGGTAAAACCATATAATTATATAACCCAGAAAATGTAAAAAATTTCAAAACAAAGGGACCAGTAAAAATTGTTAGTTTTATCCGAAATTGTGCAGTAAGAGATATTTATTTTGTCAAATAAAATGTATCAATATTTAAGATACGTGTATGTTTCAATAATTTATTATTTAATAACAATTTAATGTTACAAATGAATTACATTTTAAATTCATAAAATATGCAAAGAATTTTAATAGTAATTAATACATTTCGAAAATAATTTAGTGCATTTTTATTTACTTATAAATGTGTTACCCAGCTAACAATGAATATTCCGTACGAATAGCTTATAATATCATTGTTTTTTTTTTTTTTTTTTTTTTTTTTTTTTTTATAAGAAAATAATATAATTTATTAAACAATAAAAAAAAAAAATCTTAAAAAAATGTTCATCATTTCAACTTAACATATATTGTCATCAAAAGTGAAATGAATATATAAAAGTTATGAATTTTACTCTTTCATTAACTTATAATGTGTATGGTATTTAAAACCCTACCAATTTCAGAAATTATGCATTCTGAATATTGTGTTCATAAATAAAACACCAAATCAGTTAATTCTTAAGATTGTGTGCATTTTAAATGTACATCGAAATAATTCAGATACGATGTACATTACATTAGTATACCGTATTTTATACTTTCATATTAAAAAAAAATTAAAACCAGTTTAATTGAAAAGCAAATTTGTGAACAAAACCATAGATAAATAAAAAATTGTCGAAACTGCTTAGTTAATTTAACTTTCCGTCCCTGTCATTTTGTAGTAACGTATAAATAATTCTATGCACAAGAAAAACCCAACTTGGCTATAAAGAAAATGCCAGTTACAAAATATACTTTTATTATGGTAAGATAAACCTAGGCACACATTCACAATAACATATTTAATAACATAACTAATTTTAAAATTGATATCAAATATATTTTTAAATCAAAAATCTACTGACAAATTAATAAAGGAAAAAATGCGTTGTTCAAATGACCAGCAATTGGTTTCATTAAAAAATGACTGATAGTGTTTTTATTTTTTATTTTTTTCTATATATAAACTTCAATAGGTAATCTATTATTTTTGTTTTTGTGAATGAATACTAAATATTATCACTAATAAGTACGTCACGTTGCATATCTAAAAATTTAAACCTTATTTCAATAGATATACTATGATATTTACCTTTAAAATAAATATTTATTTAGGTACCATTACGATGTATTGTATATTTTATTCATTGGTATAAACTATTAAATCATTAGGAACAGTGTGCAATTTACATGTATTGCGCCATTTAATAAAATAATATATACTCGTTAATAATAAATAATTATCTTTGTAACAACCGTTTATAATTATACAGATAAAACGGAAAGACTATACTATTAAGTTATAATTAAAAATTAAACATTAAATATGTTATTTAGCATTCATCATGTATCTATATTATATCATATCACCAACAAAATATTATGTATATGCATAATAATACATTTTAATAACTTAATAAATAATTGTATACATAATTAATATATTAATAAATTATGTCATAATATTTTATAGTGTATATTGGTTTTTAATATTATAATAAATTAGTTTTGTTTCAAAAATGTATTTGATGTTTATTTAACCTTACCATTTTACATTCCTTTAAAATCGACTATAGAACCGACGAACAGAAACGATTTAAAAATCAATTTAAAATCACATTTACAAATTATTAAAAGGAAAAAAAGAGTTAAACAAAATGTCAACAAAACTGTCGAAAACTCTTTTCAATAAGGTGAGTAATCATTTACTTTACTGTTTATTCAATTAGTGTATTTTTAACTAAAAAATATACTTTGTTTTTGGATATTTATAATAATAATAAAAAACACATTCTTATAGAAAATTATTTTAAATTATTATGCTATGCATTATAATACCCTATTTTTCCATTGTTTCAGTTTGTTCGCTATTTCCGTCACTTCCAATGGTTACTGGTTAGGTTTAGTTATATTAATTTTTAAAAAAAAAAAAGTTATTCAACCATATTTTTGACATAGACTCTTAGATGTTATTGTTTTTGGCATATTGTTTTAACATAACATAAATTAAACCTTCTTCTATTATTCTATTATTTAATAAATCAACAATTATTTCATAATTCAACACAGTCCATATTGATCATGGGTTATAAATATATGCTTAACATGATTTTTTTTTTATTTTTAATACTTTTATTGAATATTTCCACTCATATGTATTAAGGTTTATACATTTTACATTATTTTATACGTGAATAATTTATTTTGACAATTATAAAGGTTGTCTGGTAAAATACTGTTTACTAACACAGGACACTTGACTGGCTTATCCTACGGCTTAAAATAAAACATACAAAGTAACAGAGATTTTCTCATATTGGTAATTTGGGTAATTTTATATAGTGGTTTATTATATACATACATACATATATATATATATAAATATCTATTTTTTTTTCTGTAGCTTACTTAAAAATGCTATACAATTATCTGCATAATAAGTTTATATGATGAGAATAAAAAATAACACAAATTAGTCGATTAAATAGCCACTTATTAGTGCCTCTTGGCTAGTTATTATTTTATTATTTTTATTCTTAAAATAGCATAAGAAATTAGTATTTAGTTTTGTTATAAATCAAGATACGATTTATTTTTAACCTACAGATCGGGTTTCCTGGGATTATAAAAATGAAGAGATCTTTTATGTTGTGTAATTTATAGTAATGTAATCAATCAGTCGTTGGTAAAAAAATTGAAAGTTTATCGATTATGGCATTATATTAATATTTAGAATAATGAACGAATGGTCAAAGTTTAAATCAAGACTGCTGTTTACTAAAAAATATAAATTACTAAACATTTTTGTGACAAAAATATCCAGAATATTTGTTTTTTTTTTCTTAATGAGTTTGGCCAACAAACAGGTCCTGAGGGGTGAGAATTTTATATTTATTCCAATTAACAAAGTTAGGTTATGTAGACAGTAGTGGGTGTACCTAAAACTTTTTTTCTGTCTACGTATTGTTTTACTGTACAAATATGCTACACATTTCAGCTCTTTGACTTCCATTTTGTTACTGAACTGAATTTATATTTTACAATTTAATGACATAATATGAACTCCTGGAAGCGCGTCTGGAAGAATGAATAGTGATTATACTTTTTTGGTAGCGTGATCCTGGTGGCTTCGTGTGGGAGAGTCAATATTATTATTAAAAACTCATACCGCGTTAAACGCAGCGTGACTCGTCCTCGTCCAGCGTATTCATCCTATACATTATATTATATACCTGCTTATATTATCTATAGTCATCATATTTGTCATATATTTTATATTTTGTAATGAATTTGTACATTATACATTTATTATCCAAGCACAAAAAATTCAATATTACAATAAAAATACAAATTTATTTTAATTTTCAATTATAATTATAAATTTAAATGTTGAGGTATCTAATGTCTTATATAGTTATCTAGATAAAAATAGTTGCATCTATCTATATCTAGATAATTTTTTATTATCTAAGCACAACACTGAGGATTGATAAGTGACTTGAAGTCATCTATGAAGGATGTAAGGATGACTTTGATTATTTCTGGAGTTGAAGTTGATGGTAATTTAGATGGTTGATCGAATGTGACATGAACAAATGTTTTGGCAGTATCAAATATGCTTTTTATAGTTATAAGTATAACTTTTTAATAACATTTTTTGACGTTGTAATTTCCTGTACACATTGCAGTCACGGTAATTGGGTGGATGATCTCTAGAGCATAACACACATTTAGCTGGTGATTCACGTAATTTGGTACATTCGACGGACGGGTGGAAGGCACTGCAACGAACATGTGTCCGTACTCCTGGTAATTTTGGCAATGATTTATTGATTTATTGATGTCGGCTTATACGATCCTTCGACTTTAATTGCTGTGTGAAATATTGTAGATAATTTGAAGATATCTTTTGAATAGTCAGTGTGTTTAAGATCGGTAAATAATATTGAAAGCGGGTATTTGTTGATTTTGTGTATAACATTTGTGATTTGTCTGACCTTTTACAATTGTAATTAAAGTTCATATTGAATTGATAGGTGTAGTGAGATTTAAATTGCGGAAAATGATCCGAGTGGATTTATCGGCTTTACTGCTTTTAAAAGATTTTTACTTTCAAATAATTTTCTATTTTTCTCTAGAAGAGCATCGAGTGAGTTTGGATTGGAGAACTTCGCATTGAGTGATTCCTTTACTGGTTTTTATTAGCCACTCGTCGTTTATATTAACACATTCCGGTGAATGATTCAATACGAAATCAGTAATAATATTTTCAATAATATGTTTTTTTAGAAACACTGCGTGCATAGTGCTGTTATAAATTATTACATAATTATTTATACTTATAACTTTTAGTATTAAGTCCACTAGGATTGTGGCATCATTATTTCTGTTCAAAGGTCGAGTGACGCTGATCGTGGCAACTATTTTAATAAATAAATATTATGTTTTATTATTTCAATTAAAATATGTAGTACCTGTTTGAATGTTAATTGATTTAATTAAATTTGGTTAAATTGGTATACTAATATAGGATTGTGTCAAATCATAATAAAATTAAAACAATCTAGTTCTCGCTCGGTTTGTCATCGTCCTTTTATCTTTTGATACATTGCTGTAACCACTAATTTCACAAGTATCTTAAAATTGAATCGCCTGAGAATTCACCGACGAAATATTTAAAATACTTATGGAAGAAACTTTTTTGTTACACGTACACCAAAAAATATCTATAAAAGAGAAAATCAATATCTCGGAAAATCTATCTCATGGATATTTTTAAAAAAAAATAAACAACATTGAACGCTGGACATAAGTTTGCAGCTATGAGGTTCTATTGCAAAGGGTTTCAACCTATTAAGAATAAGGATTGATTTAATTATATTAGATATCTAGAAACTCAGGAATTTTTAATAAAAAAAAAAATATTATGATACATAAACTATGTTTTTAATAAGATAGGAGTTTACAAACAAAAAAATTTACGCAGCTAATTAATTTATCGATTCGAGAAACGTTAAAAAATCAAAGTCAAATGGGTATATCTTGATCTAGTACATCTAGTAGAGAACAAATAATTATAAACAGAGCCAAAAATAGACCAATTCTATCTTATCTACTCATATTTTATAACTGAAGAACTCAGTTCAACGCGCCACATGTGCAAAACTCCCCTTACAATTGCACACATAATTATTATTATTATTATTATTATTATTATTCACTGTCCCAAATAATCAACCTTGAGCTAGAAGTAAGTCAATTTTAAAAATAAGATTTCAAATAAAATTAACTTACAAAATATTTTTATAATTGCTTCATTATTTTAGGCTTATTTTCATCGGATTCACACTTTCTAATGAACAATTTAAGTTATATATTTTATTTTTTATATTTTTTATTTTTTATTCAACACTAAAACTCAATACAAAATTATAAAATATAATTTAAAGTATATCAAATTATTTTTAGTTTACTTAATACATATCAAAAGGGCTAAAGCTACATTTTTGATAAATATTCGTGACTATATAAATTCTTTTAATTTATCCAAAAATGGTTGTGATCAAAATAAAAATTATTTCTTATTACTGACATGGAGAATATTTTTTTTTCATTATAAGAAAAATAAAAATTAATTAAGAAATAATTTGAAACATTCAGTGTTAATACCTGAAAAATAATAATAAAATGTAGTTTTTTTTACACAGACCTGTCAATAACACATTTTTTATCGTTTACTGCATAGAATTGTTAAGACAGTATATCATAATTTTTTTGGTTTTTTATTTATTATTTTTTTTTTTTTTTTTTTTACTTTGTTCATTTAATGCAGTATCAAAATGAAATCATTGAAACATGAAAGACATGTTCATTTTGTGTAAAATTATTTTTATTAAAATGCAAACTATTGAAATTATTTAAATTAAAAAAAATAATTTCTACATACAAGTAAACCAATATAGTCATAGCAGTGGCATACGAATCACATTATTCCTGTCTTCGTTTTTATTTTACCTTCGTGGTGAAATTATGTAACAATATTATTTACCTACGGGTAGCTTAATATTGTTTGTCGCTTTATTGGACCGAGTAAATTCAAGATGGAGGCATGTTGTATCCGCTATCCATTAACACCATACTATTTGGTGAAAAAATATTACGGATTATAACAAGTGAAATCATGACACAAAAAAATATACAAAAATTACATAAAAAACTTATATTAACATTTATAATCTATCGATTGTTCTATTAATATATAGATTACGTTGATAATGTTCGTTTTCCGTTGTTTTTACGACTGAGCATAATATTTTGTTTGTTTAGGATTAAATGAGAGTAAGGATCAACCGATAAATTAGAGTAATTAAAATATTTATCAAAATATGATTTACACCTAGGTTTTCATTTACGAAAATATAACGAAACACAATATTTACAATGATTTTATTAGAAGCTTGCTAAAACAACTTAAAACATCGATCAGTGTCCGTATGTATCAGTGACTATGTAGTCGTGTTGTGTCATATTTTGTCTCCCTAGAGTGAGAATCAGCAAACATTTCGTAGAAAAGAATCATTTTCAAAAAATCGCACCGTTTATTTTTTAGACCTACATATGTTTTATATACATAAAGAAAAAATTTCGATATAATCTGTATTCTAAAAAGCCGTAAGTTATCACTATAAACTCTAGAATGTTAACCACAGTAGATCTTACCGCATTGGAGTCAAAAGAGCAACCGTTATCCGATGGCGATGATTTCACGGATCATTTTTATTAAGACTTGATGATAAAACATTTAGCGGAGGTTTGGTCTATCGCAAAATCTAGTATTTTGCTTTGTTCTAGACCACAAAGCCACATAAGTGCATAAGTGCCTCGGTGCATTATTAAAATATAAGCTATTAATATTTAATATGGGTAAAAATTACTAGGAACAGTGGTATAAAAAAATAACATAAAACTTGATATTAATGAGACATAGATTATATTAAGAAATAATTAATTTGCTTTAACTTAAATGACATATCTAATAACCATCATGTATTTAACATTAAAAAGGATGACATTTATGTTGCTGTATTTAGATTTATGTACCCTAGATTTTACCGAACAAGAACTTTAGTGACATAAAATTTCGTCATTTATATTTAATATTGTATGCATAATTTGAATCATACATGATTCATAATTAGTATTTAGCTGGAGTATCAAAAAATTTGTATACGATACAGACATTTACAATTAAATAAAAAGAAATTCTGAGAAGATATATAGATAAACAAGATGCTATACATTTAATGGAAAAATGTCATTGGATGTTTTTGAAACATATCGATAAATGAATTTCTTTCTCATGGACACCGTTCATATTTAGATGGAAACAAATATATATCTCTAGGAAATAACATTAAATGAGTCAAGTATAAAATCGTAAGTATTTTAATTGCTAAAAATACATAAACAAATTTAAAATTAAAGAAATTCTAATGATATTGGAAAACATTTCGGTTGTTATATAAGTTTTATAGTTTACTTAAAATTATTTATAAATAAAAAGAAAAATGAAACTTGTTTTTAAATTATATAACTTTATTTTATTTTATTTATGTATTTAAATTTAATTAATCAAACATAAGACCTTTAACTTTTTACATTTATTTTAATATTCAAAGTGTTTAACAAATTATAACATAGAGTGACGTGACTAGAACTCATCTCAATTGTGGTCATTTCGGTCCCTCTTTTATATTACTTGATTGAGGTCATTGAATTTGTTATTCTGTGATTTTCAGGAAATGTAGATCATTGCACCTGCTGTTTGTCGTTGTCCTTGTTATACCCACATTTGTAATTCTTAGTATTCCTGATTTAATTCATACATTCATAGTTTTATGTTATATAGACAAGTATATAATTATAATAAAAGGATATGACATTACATTGTCTTTACAGTGTCTTTAGTTTTGTTTTAAATTTAAATACATCGATTATTACATAATCATACATATCCCGTATTAAAATGTATCGATTATTAAAAAGATATTTACTATATATTATATGATGTATGATAGCCCATAACATGTATATGAAAATCCAATAAAAATAATTGAAAAAGAATTTTCAAGTATCAAAGTTCATTCTGAAATTTCAAAACTGCAGGAATGTTATTTTTTTAATTTATTATAAGCTTGAATTAATGATTTATAGAAGTGATTAACCCATGTAAATGGGTGTTCTTTGAGATTAATATGTATATATATACACACAACAATATCATAATAAAAATATAATTCAGAAATAAAATTAATTAAAGTTAAGTTTTTATTCTCAGTTTATTAGATGTAAAAATTAATACACTTATTAAGAATTGAATAAGCTCCATCTGTTAGCACTACTTAAAAAATATATATAATCAACTGCATGAATAAAAAAATATCCCAAATTTGACAAACCTCAATATAAGTTTGAAAAAATTACCTAATACGTCTGCTTGTTACTACGATATTACAACTCGTCCATATAATTATGTCATATATGTAGGTGTATGTATATTCCTATCATAATATACATGGAATTAGAATGATATACTTTGATAAATTATGTATCTCTCATCAGATATCATGCTCAGTTACGACCTTGTCAACAGATCACTGCGTGACGCCAATGTAATACTATTATGGTTGTCCTCATATGGTACGTTCGTATACGCCATTCAAATAAATAATATTATTGTTATTATTACTATTATTATCATTTCAATTGTACAAACATTGAAACTGTTTTTCCTCGCAGATTTCCAATGTGGTGAAAAATTATGGATTTTGCAGTCGACATCACAGCCTATGGCAAATTACGTAATACATAGGTGTATCCCGATTGTAGTGGCTAAGTAACTTTTTTTTATACTAAAAACGTTTAATTGTAAAGGGACATAATGAGGAATATTTATACACCGTAAAAATATAAAATGCACGTTTACATGACGATGAGCCATGATAAAATTGATTTTGATCCATATGAATGGTAAAATTGTTTGTTAGTTTTATCTAGTTCCATTTTTAGAAACGAAAATTTAGCGAAATTAATTAATGGACTCGAATTGATTGACGTTATAATTACCGTAAAATGCACAAAACAGTCAACTCACTACAAGTCGAATTTTAATAATTTTAAACTTTTTATAACTCAAATTACCTTTTCGAACCTATTTTACAACAATAATGTTTCTCAACAATTATAGACCATGAGTATCTTTTGAGATAGAGAGGAGTACGAATATTACAATGATGTTATGAAATACTTTCGAGTATTTATTTTATAAATATAATTTTAATACCCTTAATTCATCAACAGAAAAGTGTATTCAATTTGTGCTAAATCTTTCAGCATCTATAGTAAGAAAAGAAATCACAAAATGTAAAGTTAGGAGTATTTATTATTTAACATCATATTTAACGGGTCTCTTAATAAATCGGTTTGAGAAACACTGTGTTATAGTATTGATTAATCTTGATAACTCGAATTTCTTTTTTTTACTTCTCTTTCAGCTTCAAACTATCACGCTCGATTGTAGAATATTTCAACGTCTATTAAAAATGTCTATTTACCTAGACTTATTAATACTATGATTAAGTTTACCACTTAACCACTTAAGTGTCTTTTAAACGCAAAATTCCCTAATTTACCCATTGAGTTCGTTTACAAACATAAATAACTGATAAGTTACAAACAAGCAATTCAAAACAAAGTTAAGGGTCAAAGGTTAGGTTCGGTTATCTCACATCTCGTGATTCGTCGAAAGAGGAATTTAAGTGGACGAATAAGGCTTTTAGACCTGAAATTTAATGACATCTGTCAACTTCAGTCCAACGGGATACAACAATTACCTAATAATTTATTTTATAATCTATTGTACGTAGACATTAGACCAATGTGGATGTTTCTGTTCTGCGGTGAAAAAAAAAATCAAGGATTTGGAAATTATTTTAACTTCATCGACTTTTCGCGACCCATAATTACGAAATTATTTACTTAAGGTAATTATAACAAGTGTACAACACAATTATAATATTCAAAAAATTCAACGTATTTTTTCTGAATAGTATTATTGATTTCGAGTAGCCGTATACCGTCCGATTGAATTTGTGTTTTTTTTCTTCTCCATGCCGATTTTTTTCCCGGTTATGTGGCGACGAGAGAAACGAAAGTCTGCGTATGACCACAAAATCAACGACTCGTTTGACTCTATTTCGTGCCGATGAACTATATACATAATGTGATGCCAAATAATATAATATATAGACAAATATTACACAAACACAGCTAACACTGTGCAATAAAATCAATGTCAAATATAATATGTAATTATTTAACCACAAAACCATGGACTATGCTCGTAGATGAGTATAATAGTAATAATAATAATAATAATAAAATAATCAAAATTATAATTCCTAATTAATCACTTATATTGTTTACGTTACGTTCTAACTATTTATATATAATAATTATTATTGCAGTACATATTAAACAGAAATATTCTATTGTTTATAATTACATCACATAAAATAAAGGTACGGCCACTATGAAGTGACATTATTATGATTACATTAGTAGAATAACTATATTTTGGTCAAATAATAGGCAAATAACTAGTAAAAATACATAAGTCAACCTAAAAATTTAACTTGATATATAAATAACCATAACTAGGTTTTTCCAGTTAGTTTGAGAAATATTAGGTAGAATAAAAACCAAAAATTAATATTTTTAATTTTTAATTTTATTACATCTTAAATAAAATAATGTTGACAGAAAATACGTGTACAACTAATGCAGTGTGCATTACCATGAATATTTTAACACTTAAACGACTAAAATAAGGTAATACAATAATTATTTATTTTATTTTACGTAATCAAAATGCTGATTAATAATCGAGTCTCGTATAACATCGTTCTCTGAAATAACAATTTAAACATCAAAGATTACAGTAATACATAAGTACTATTTTTTAACTCTCTCTTTCTCTCTCTCTCTCTCTCTCTTTATTGACAGTTAACTATAACTCGAGTCAGTTCATCTCCAGCTGTAGTTATTACGTTATAATGACACGAAAATCACTACGTGTGATTTGAACGTATCATATAACATAGTATAGGTATAGGTAGGTGATAGTAAAATCGTGCGTCGTAATAGGATTTGCAAAAAAAAAAAAATATATAATAATATCATCTCCGTAGTTGGCCGGAATGAAACACGAACGGCTTCCGACGTGCCAATGATTTCCAACCTTTGTATTGTGATGAGGATGAGAAGAAGGAGAGAGGTGGTTAGAAAACATCACTGAGAAGGCGTGGACAACAGCAATCGCGCAACATCGAGATAAGATAATTTTTAATTATTTATTTATTTGTATAAACGAAATAATTGCTAATCGTTCGTTGATAAACCGACGTAGCACGGGACTTTAAGGTCTTATTTTTACCTATTGGAAGAGTGTCAAATGTGTCAAAGAGTGTTAAAGAAAAAAAGGGTCATCAAAATTTCTATTTTTTTTTAATTTAAACTGATCGGAGGGACGCAATATTATATTTTCGAAAATCTACAAGTACGGAAAAAAAAGGTTGGGAAACACTGCGGTGCACGAACGACTATAACGACAATTTGCCTACTGTATAGTCTTGCCAGTGTCGACGGCCGGAAAACGAGCTTGCCTATTGTCGAAAAACCTCGCGGTGCTCATTTTCCGTTGCCTCCTCTTCACCCACCTGTTGCTACCACTTACGGCGTCATCGCTGCCGCCGCCCACGATCTGCTGCTGCTCTTCCACTGCCGTCGGCGTCGTCGCGTGGAAATTTTTCTCCAACACCACGAAAGCACTATTCCGCCCATCGCCGCCACCGCCGCCGCCACCGCCACCACTTCCACTACAGTCCACTACTTCTAGGCGAAACGCTGGTCTCCTCAGGACGCTGCCGGGACGTCTGCGAAACAGTGAACGAATCAAGCGCTAAACGGCTACAGGAACTGTAGACGTTGGACCGTGTACACCGTTGACAGAGATTACGCCGCAGGGATGTTGCGACGGAGTGTTACGGACAATGAAGCATAGCGAATGATTTGACCAGTGGCGACAAACGTACTGGTGCTTACATGCAAAGTACAAATCATTATATTTTTGGACTGATTTGGCGTTCTCCTCTCCCCCTTCCCATGTTAATCGGAATTTTGGTAAAATGAGCCTCCGACTGCTTTACTCTATAGAAAAAAACTGAAACAATGCCACTGGATTTGACCGGATACAAGTCTCTCGAGAGTCCGGAGTGCTAATCCGAGACACATTAAAATAAAATTTCCCCGGTATAACACTTGTATATTTATTTAAATACACGTTGACGTTTTAAATTTACTATTATTCACAGGTAATTTTTTTTTTTTAAAAAAAAAAAACATAAAAATAATGAAACAGACAATTTTCAAATTTAGGTTTCGGTTTTAGAGGCCGTTTAGAGCTTGAGGCACCGGTGCATCGCGTCCCCGCTAAACCCGGCACTGGACTCGACCCAATGCCGCCACTGGGCGTCGATCATTCAATATTTCAACGACAACCACACCCCTTCAACCCCCGTTAGTGTCTATGACGCGTGGTACGTAAAAGACACTGGTGGTACCGAAACACAACCGACCGCTACTCTTCGACGGCCGTACCGCTTGCTGCCCAGCGTACACGATCCAAGCTATTCGCGATAATACGATGATATCGTGATAATAATAAGTAATCTATCGACAAAAGATATATCGGTAACTGTACAATGTATGTATACGTGCACGTAAAGCCAGCTAAGAGTTAATCGGCGATTGTGCCTTTATAGACCGAAAACATATGGGCTAATACAACTGGTTGCGCATTAGTTTAAAATTTCTAGGTTAAAACCTGAAACGTGCTGATTATTGTAGAAGAAATCAATCGTTTGCGCACAGCATATTATAAAAGGAACCACTCCTCTATTGCGCTCAAAACAAGTTAAGAACTATTGATCACATACAAATGTATGAACAAAGTGTTCAAATAACGAAATTGACCAATTGCATTACTTAGAACAAATGGGTAACCGTTTCCAAGGCGAATCATTGAAGTAAAATAAATATAAACAAATTACAGCTTTCCTTATTTTTACCATAACTATTTTAATCATTTATAAATATTATTATTTTTTTAACTCATAGTACACCGAAAGCACACTTTTAACCACGCCAATGAGGTTAAATATTTATTGACAGTCTTAAGTCTGTGAAAGTGGGAAGGGAAATGTTTGCATGAGCGAGTGGATGCACTAGAAATTGCTCGGGCGCATATGAGTTGTAATTTTAGTAAATGTGCGTAAACTATTTGCGCACAACAGATGGCTAGATCCCCACACCAAAATCAATAAACAACAGCCCCCTTTTCAAAAGCGTTCGGAAAAATCATTAAGATTTAGCTAAACTCATATGTTGCAGCGTAGAAACGTAGTATAAATAAAACATTTCATTTATCTAATAAAATAACATTCTGAGCGAAGCCGTGGGGCATGTACTGGTTTATTTCTATATAAACACCACTTTTATGGGTAGTGAATACGCGGGCCAAAAGTTTCAGTATTTCACCATGCATTAGTCATATCGTATTTTTTAAGTCAATCATTTTTTGATTTCAAATTAATCGATACTTTTGTCTCACATCAAGGATAAGTTTATAAAACTTTGAAATAACGTCAGGATAGCCATTATATTTATTCCAATAAATCAAATATTTCATGTTTATAATGCAGGTATAAAAATTGTGTATTTAAAATGTAATTCTGTTAAAAAAAAAAATTTGATTATGTCAAAATATATTTTTTAAACAATTCTGTACAATAACAAACAAATAAAACAATTATAGTCCTGTAAAATAATTAATTAGAATCCTGATTAATGAAATGTGCACTGAACCAAAAATTTGTTGTGTACGTCTATGGATCTATGGATATAAAAGTATATGCAGACAAGGTTTAAATAAAAAAAAATTGTCAATAGAGGTGCACACGCCACATTACTGGCATAAAGGAGATTGCATATTTTTCTTTTAATAGTAGCTAACTTAAGTATTAAATATTCATTCGGTGATTTGCAGACTACCTTTTTAAAAACTTAAACTTTTTATACGAATACATTTAAATTGATTATATCCTACAGACGTTTTTCAACGGGCATCTCTACACTTTTTTTATTGCTGTAAAATAACTAGAAATAACCATCTTAAAAAGCTAAAATCAATGCGCATATATTGTCGAATCCCAATGTCGAACACCTTTTCACGATCAAGTTACTTTAAACAATGAACAACAGGAAAAACTTTCTTTGGAATTTTATAGAGTTGGTTTTCATGATGTTAAACTCGGAAATAAGTTACCATTAGTACCTAAAAGTCAACCCTTCTCACTAAATGTATTTATTTGAATAACGGTATAAATAATATATAAGACTATAATTAATTATGCTGACATTAATTATAACCAGGGCTCGGAACTTAAAGCATTTGCTTATTTTTATAGATTAACTTAAAATGTAGCAGAGTGCTATATAAATGTATGTCATGTTATAACACATTCAGTTATGAAATTTGAAATCGCTTTTTTCAGTGATTTTTCAAAAAAATGCTTATTTCTAGATTTTTACGTTTTTATAGTTTTCTCCTACAAAGTCGTTTTTGATAGAATTAAAATTAAAAATAATTCTTATCTTATCTACGTTGTCACGTAGTTCATCGCCGTACGATGCCTCGTTGTAGGGTTAACAAAGGTATTTCAACGCTCAAAATAGAACTGAGTGTCAAACGTCAGAATGATCAACAACAGAGAAAATTACAATAACTACTAACCAATGGAAGTTCAGAAAAATCCGATTTCAACATGGATTTATGTTAAGCAATGGTATCTGTTGATATTCCGTTAAACAAGCTTTCTAACAATACATTTCGAGTATTTTTAGAGAAATATACTGCTAAAAATATATCTATGGACGTGTTAGTTATATTGATGATATGTTTAATACTACTATGAATAAAATGAAAATGGAAATAAGGCAAAATAAAATTTGGGTGTCAATTGAAGAGATATGTGACGTAGAAGGACGGTTTATTGCCAATGTTATAGTTGGGGTTCTAAGACCCGATTGTCCAGGACACATATTTTTACTGCATTCAGAAGAACTAGACAAAGCAAATCATTCAACTTTCTGCGAGCTGTTAAAAAAAAGCTATGAGCATTATATGGCCTAGTGATATAAAGTATAATAATGTCTTTTTATGTAATGTTCTAAAAAAATATTTATACAAAAATTATACACATAACTTGTTGTGTTCATGGACTACACGTTTTTTTAACCCCAAGCACCGGCCAAATACCGGTGGCATCAAAATAATGGAAATCAAAGTGGAAATCAAATTATAATGTATACTCTTGAAAAGTGTATATTGTGACCGAAACAATTGATCCAAGTTGACATTTACCGCAAGACATACAGAATACAACATTTCGCGTGTACCAACCACACATATTATAATATTATAAAATGACATTCGTGTCAAAAACAATTTAAGATTCTATAATATAATATAGTATATTTTTATCATTCGTAAAATCAAAAATTGAAATATTTTTTCCGACCAAACACGCTTCTTTCGATGTCTTCAAGAACATCTTTCACGCGTATCTCGCAGAAAATAATATTATTTTAATATTTCTCTTCGTCATTCGAAACGTTTTGTACCGTAAATGAAAAACCCGTAGGTAAACACATGACTCAGCATATTTGTGTACATCTGTATAACATTAGAAAAAATAATTCATCGAATGAATCGACCGTTTTCAATAAATATGTGTAATACGAAATCAAAGTGTCGTAATAATATTAATAATAATAATAATAATAATAATAATAATAATAATAATAATAATA